>NC_053025.1:567276017-567421777 GCF_003073215.2 Triticum urartu
TTGAGGTCGGTGGAGCATCAGGGGGCCCACGAGATAGGGGGTGCGCCCCAGGGGTGGGCGCGCCCCCCACCCTTGTGGATAGGATGTGGGCCCACTGATGTTGATTCTTTTGCCAGTATTTTTTATTAATTCCAAAAATATTCTCCGTGAAGTTTCAGGTCATTCCAAGAACTTCTGTTTCCGCAGAAAAATAACACCATGGCAATTCTGCTGAAAACAACGCCAGTCCGGGTTAGTTCCATTCAAATCATGCAAGTTAGAGTCCAAAACAAGGTCAAAAGTGTTTGGAAAAGTAGATATGATGGAGACGTATCAACTCCCCCAAGCTTAAACCTTTGCTTATCCTCAAGCAATTCAGTTGACAAACTGAAAGTGACAAAGAAAAACTTTTACAAACTCTATTTGATCTTGTTGTTGTAAATACGTAGAGCCAGCATTCAAGTTTTCAGCAAAGATTATGAACTAACCATATTCACAATAACATTTACGTCTCATGTTTACTCATATCAATGGCATAATCAAGTAGCGAGCAATAATAAGAAATCTCGTATGACAACACTTTCTCAAAACAATCATAATATGATATAACAAGATGGTATCTCGCTAGCCCTTTCTGAGACCGCAAAACATAAATGCAGAGCACCTTTGAGGTTCAAGGACTGACTAAACATTGCAATTCATGGTAAAAGAGATCCAGTCACGGTCATACTCAATGTAAACTAATAGTAATGCATGCAAATGACAGCGCTGCTCTCCAACTGGTGCTTTTTAATAAGAGGATGGTGACTCAACATAAAAGTAAATAGATAGTCCCTTCGCAGAGGGAAGCAGGGATTTGTAGAGGTGCCAGAGCTCGATTTTTGAAATAGAGATGAGTAATATTTTAAGTGGTATACTTTCATTGTCAACATAACAACCGAGAGATCTCGATATCTTCCATGCTACACACATTATAGGCGGTTCCCAAACAGAATGGTTAAGTTTATACTCCCCCTACCACCAACAAACATCAATCCATGGCTTGTCCGAAACAACGGGTGCCTCCAACTAATAACAATCCTAGGGGAGTTTTGTTTGCAATTATTTTAATTTAAGCATGGGTCTGGGCATCCCGGTTACCAGCCATTTTCTCGTGAATGAGGAGCGGAGTCCTCTCCTCTTGAGAATAACCCGCCTAGCATGGAAGATACAGACAACCCTAGTTGATACATGAGCTATTCGAGCATACAAAACATAATTTCATTTGAAGGTTTAGAGTTTGGCACATACAAATTTACTTGGAACGGCAGGTAGATACCGCATATAGGAAGGTATGATGGACTCATATGGAATAACTTTTGGGGTTTATGGAAGTGGATGCACAAGCAGTATTCCCGATTAGTACAAGTGAAGGCTAGAAAGAGATTGGGAAGCGACCAGCTAGAGAGCGACAACAGTCATGAACATGCATTAAAATTAATCAACACTGAGTGCAAGCATGAGTAGGATATAATTCACCATGAACATAAATATCCTGGGGGCTATGTTGATTTTGTTTCAACTACATGCATGAACATGTGCCAAGTCAAGCCACTCGAATCGTTCAAAGGAGGATACCACCCTATCATACCACATCACAACCATTTTAATAGCATGTTGGCACGCAAGGTAAACCATTATAAACTCCTAGCTAATTAAGCATGGCATGAGCAACTATAATCTCTAATGGTCATTGCAAACATGTTCCATTCATAATAGGCTGAATCAGGAACGATGAACTAATCATATTTACAAAAACAAGATAGGTCGAGTTCATACCAGCTTCTCTCATCTCAATCAGCCCATCATATATCGTCATTATTGCCTTTCACTTGCACAACCGAACGGTGTGGATAATAATAGTGCACGTGCATTGGACTAAGCTGGAATCTGCAAGCATTCAATATAAGGGAGAAGCCAAGGTAATATGGGCTCTTGGTTAGATAAAAAATAATGCATATGAGATCCACTCAACATTTTCATCAAGGTCTTCTCCTCTCGACCCCCAAATAAAAGAAAAGAAACAAAACTATTTACACAGGAAAGCTCCCAACAAGCAAAAGAAGAACGAGAAATCTTTTTGGTTTTTCTTTTAATTACTACTACTACAGGCATGGAAAGTAAACTAGCTAAAGCTACAACTATTTTTTTGGTTTTTCTTAAGGTTTTCCAAACACACAAGAAGAATGCTGGAAAATAAAATAAACTAGCATGGATAGTATAATGAAAAAGTATGAGCACCGACAACCGGCATGAGTGTGTGAAGATGAATGTAATGTCGGTGAGAGATACGTACTCCCCCAAGCTTAGGCTATTGGCCTAAGTTGGTCTATGGCCATGGCTGGCCTGGTGGATATCCAAAGTTGTAACTGGGGTCATACTGGGATGCAACAGCTATTGCCCGACGAGATGAAGCTTGGAGGCGAGCTGCCTCTGTCCTCCTCTCGTACTCGTTTGCCTCCTCCCTGGTTATAACATATCTCCTTTTTGCCTAAAAGTCAAAGAAAGTAGGAGCAGGGAGAGCAACATGGACGGTGTGCTGTCTGTCAAAGATTAGTTGGTACTGGAGGAACTGATCATTCCTCTGAAGAAACTGGTGGCGAACCATAGCCTCATAATCTAGATAAGCAGGAGGCAACTCAATATCATTTCCATGTATGGGTATATCAAGATAGTTAGCTACACGAGTTTCATAAATCCCACCAGATAGATCTCCACTTATACTGTTGTGATGAAACCTACGTGCAATAATAGCCCCCAAGTTATATTATTTATCACCTAATACCGCACTCTTGAGGACACTAAGATCTGGAACGCACATGTGACAAGCCTCATCTTTACCATTAATGCACCTACCAATGAAGAGAGCAAAATAATGTATGGAAGGGAAATGAACGTGTCCTATGGTAGCTTGTGTGATTTCCCTACATTCCCCCACAGTGATACTAGGAAGAAAGTCTTTATATTCAGATTTGCGAGGTTCACTGACATTGCCCAACTGTGGGAGTTTACAAGCAATATTAAAATCTTCTAGGTCCATGGTATATGATTTATCATAAAGATCAAATAAAACAGTGTGAGAATTGCGCGAGGATGTGAGTTTAAACCTTCTCACAAGTGAATCAGTTAGATAGAGGTATTGCCGGCACTTATCTGACACGAAGCTCTCAAGATCAGCATTACGCACATACGCATCAAATTCTTCCTTGATGCCTGCCCAGACCATAAACTCCTCTGACGGCCATTCACAAGGCCGCGCTTGTAAAGGAAATATGCCCTAGAGGCAATAATAAAGTTGTTATTTATATTTCCTTATATCATGATAAATGTTTATTATTCATGGTAGAGTTGTATTACCGGAAACTTAGTACATGTGTGAATACATAGACAAACAGAGTGTCCCTAGTATGCCTCTACTTGACTAGCTCGTTAATCAAAGATGGTTAAGTTTCCTAGCCATGGACATGTGTTGTCATTTGATGAACGGGATCACATCATTAGAGAATGATGTGATAGACAAGACCCATCCGTTAGCTTAGCATAATGATCGTTCAGTTTTATTGCTACTGCTTTCTTCATGACTTATACATGTTCGTTTGACAATGAGATTATGCAACTCCCGAATACCTGAGGAACACCTTGTGTGCTATCAAACGTCACAACGTAACTGGGTGATTATAAAGATGCTCTACAGGTGTCTCCAATGGTGTTTGTTGAGTTGGCATAGATCGAGATTAGGATTTGTCACTCCGTCTATCGGAGAGGTATCTCTGGGCCCTCTCGGTAATGCACATCACTATAAGCCTTGCAAGCAATGTGACTAATGAGTTAGTTGCGGGATGATGCATTACAGAACGAGTAAAGAGACTTGCCGGTAACGAGATTGAACTAGGTATTGAGATACCAACGATCGAATCTCGGGCAAGTAACATACCGATGACAAAGGGAACAACGTATGTTTTTATGCGGTTTGACCGATAAATATCTTTGTCGGTGTCAAAACCGGCGGATCTCGGGTAGGGGGTCCCGAACTGTGCGTCTAAGGCGGATGGTAATAGGAGGCAGGGGACACGATGTTTTACCCAGGTTCGGTCCCTCTTGATCGAGGTAAAACCCTATGTCCTGCTTGATTTATTCTTGATGATATGAGTATTACAAGAGTTGATCTACCACGAGATCGGAAAGGCTAAACCCTAGAAGCTAGCCTATGGTATGATTGTATGTTGTCCTACGGACTAAAACCCTCCGGTTTATATAGACACCGGAGGGGGCTAGGGTTACACAAGGTCGGTTACAAAGGAGGAGATATCCATATCCATACTGCCTAGCTTGCCTTCCACGCCAAGTAGAGTCCCATCCGGACACGAGACGAAGTCTTCAATCTTGTATCTTCATAGTCCAACCGTCCGGCCAAAGGATATAGTCCGGCTGTCCGGAGACCCACTAATCCAAGACTCCCTCAGTAGCCCCTGAACCAGGCTTCAATGACGATGAGTCCGGCGCGCAGTATTGTCTTCGGCATTGCAAGGCGGGTTCCTCCTCTGAATACACCATGGAAGAATTTGAATATAAGGATAGTGTATGACCCTGCAAAATAAGTTCCACATACCACCGTAGAGAGAATAATATTACCACAAATCTAATCTGTTGACACATTTTGGCAACATGACATTATGCCATGGCCCGGTGATTATTCGAACCGTTTCCTTTAACTAGCCCCACACATAACGCGAGGCAGTTCCTTGACACGTCTTGTCAAAGCAGAGATTGTGTCCCCCTTATTACGGGATTCTCATCAATACGGGCATGGGTAACCCAACCGCGCCATCAATTACGACGCTTGGGGGATAAGCGAGTTTTACCAGGCTAGTGGGGGCGCATAGTTTCGGCCGTCCTTATAAAGGGACAAGGTTTAACCTTTTTCTACCCACGCCTTCTTCCTCCTTGCTCATCCATTCTTGCGCACTCGAGCTCCAACGCCCAAGTCCACATCCTTCCCCTCAACCTTCTCCAATCATGTCCGGAGTGGGAGGCAAATGGATGGCTTCCTCCGTTACGGAGGGACACATCAAGAAGCCGCACGGAGCCGGATACTTAATTAGCCGCGAATATCGCGCATCGGCTGCCCGCTGCGGGGCATATCGTTCCTACCCTTGAACCTCACGGGAGAGTAGTTTTCCTCCACCACTTCCTCCGCGGACTGGGGTTCCCCTCCATCCGTTCGTCCGTGGTCTCATGTTCTACTACGGACTGGACTTCGATGATCCTGCCCCGAACTTCATCCTCAACATTTCGGTGTTCATCATCGTGTGTGAGGCTTTCCTCCGCATCCGGCCCCACTTCGGCTTGTGGTTAAAGACCTTCAATATCAAGCCAAAGGTGGTGGGAGGCCAACAAGCAGAATGCGGCGGAGCCATGGTGGGCAAGATGCCCAATGTTATATGGCTTGAAGGCTACTTCGTGGAGACCTTAAAGGGGTGGCAATCGGCGTGGTTCTACATCACCGAGCCGCGCGACACCAACTGGGTGGCTGCCCCTGAGTTTCGATCCGGAATCCCCACGCGGCTCACCTCCTGGAAAGAGAAGGGCCTGTCCTGGGGTTCATCGGTGGAGCTGGAAGGACTCCAGAAATGTATCCAGAATATGGCAGGCAAGAAGCTCAAGCTTGTCAACATAGTCCAGGTCATGCTCATCCACCAGATCCTCCCATGTCAACAACGGGATTTCAACTTGTGGGAGTTCGACCCGGCCCAGCACCAGACTCTGAGCGAGCTCTTCGACACGACGCACAAAGACGTCTAGAGGGTGCTGTTCAAGGGCGCCGAGGTCCCTCCCTCTCTCACCGAGGACCGCGGGCTAAGCGCGAAGCGCCCAGTGCATTCGGTGAGTTCTATACATCTGGTAGGATATTTATTTCCCCTAGCTTAACCATGTGCGGGGTCTGAGCTCCATGCCTTTGACAGGACTGGGTGGAGACGTCAGGGCAGATTAACTGTCCGGCCCCTCTACCCAAAGACACTGCGGACGCTCTCCTGACGGAGATGCTGACTCCGGCTCCCTACAAGGTGCCGGAGAAGACCAAGAAGGCCAAGGGAACCCGAAAGAGTTCCCGACGCTAGGTGTTATCGAACTCATTGTCCGATAACTCTGTGACGCACTCCTCCCCCGAAGACGAGGAGGAAGATGAAGATGCTCCCCCTCCAGTCGAGGGAGACAAGAAAAGGAAGGCCGCCCCAACCGGGAGGGCCGAAGGGTCCAAGAAGGGAAGGACTCTCCTTCCGGACTACTCCACCACCGCCGCTGAAGGCGAAGACGAGTGGCTTCTCAGGGCCAAGCCCCTGGCGAAGTCGTAAGTATTCGGATGCCAGAATAACTCATAGCATACCTTTGTCGCACTGCTTCTCCTAACACCGAATTATGATTATGCAGACCGCCCCGAGCCCATATCGACGTATCTTCGGAAGGCTCCCTGGGCTCGTCGGATATGGATAGCGATCCACTTCTGACCGCCACCTCCCCTTGCCCTACAGACAACGCCGAGGTATTGTCTCAAGAGGCACCGGGTCGAGGGGAGACAGTCCCGGAGGCGCCTCAAGGCGACCTTCTGGATTCCGGGAGCAGAGGGAGCAAGGCTCCCGAGGGCTCCGAGTTCGGCCCTTAGCCGAACACCGCACCGGAACCTCCAGTGGTTCCAGACTCAGGCAGGCGGCCTCCTTCCAAAAGGGGCAAGACGCCTGTGCTGGTGACTTCAGTCCATCCAGAGGCACCGGACAGTCTGCTGGGAGCACTTCGTAGCGCTTCCATCAATGAAGAGCACCACACTATTATGAGTGCGGTGGTCTAGAAGGTTCAGTCCGCCAAGAGCGGACTGACTGAAGCCTGTGCCAGCCTTCTAATAGGCTTTGAGGTAGGTTTTTGAAATATAGGAAAAATATTACCGCATAGACAGTAGCCCCTGATGCTCTGTTCGGTGTTCACAAAGAAAAGCCGAACAGAGGATCAAACAATATCGCAGGAGTCTAATATAAGTATGTCTATATGCGTATGCAGGCTTCGCTGCTGGCCTCTGCCGCACTGACGGCGGAGGTCGCCGCACTGAAGCAGGACCTTAAAGGGTCCAAGGACGAGCTCGGCCTTGCCAAGAGGCAGCTCGAGGAGAACAAAGGTAAGTAGTACCTAGTCTATGGATATGTATAAAAAGAATGTGATAGCAAAATGACAGGATCATCGTAAATTTGCCAGGGGCCACGAACGAGGTGGCGACCCTGAAGCAAGCGCTATCCGAGGCCGAAAACAAAGCGGTCAAAGAGCGCACCGAGCGGGAAAGGCAGGAGGCTCGGGTGGGCAAGGTGCAGCAAGAGCTCCGCGCTCTCGTGACGAAGTACGAGGCGTTGGAGCTTGACTTGAAGACGCGAGAGTCCGAGCTTGCCGCGGCCCTCGAGAGCGCAAAGAATGCCAAGGCCGAAGCCCAAAAGGCCCTCTAGGAGATTGATGCGATGAAGAAGATAGTGGCGGGTAAGGCATTCTATATGCAAAGCAAGCATGTGAAAGTAAATTACTTGTTACTTACCCGAATCCAGGGCTCTCCAGGAGCATTCGCAGATTTGCTCCGCAGCGTGTCAGATGCCGCACAGTTTTACCAGGCCGAGGAGGGAAGCTCAACAGAGAAGCTGTTCTGGTCTCAGTATACTGGGACCGAACACCCGATGCCTCTGAGCGACCAGCTGAAGCAACTGGTCGAGCTGCACAAGGCGGCCGAACAGGCCATGAAGGGCTTTATAGTCCGGATGTGGCCTGGCGACGCCCTTCCCAACAGCTACTTCGGCCTGGTGAGGCAGCTTGTGGATGCCTGCCCATGGCTGGAAGTCATCAAGCGGTCCGTCTGCATCGAAGGTGCACGCCGGGCTTTCGCCTGTGTGAAGGTGCAATGGGCTAAGATGAACGCCGTGAAGCTGGTGAAGGAAGGGCCGCCGCAGGGCAAGGAGCATCGCCACCCCGAGATGTACTATGAGGGTGTCCTGAAGGGTGCCCGTCTCGTAGCGGACGAGTGTACGAAAGATGTAATTTTTGAGTGAACTTGCTCGTGCGATCCTGTATTATGAAAACTTGTTCATATGCGCCATGCAACACTTGTCTGAATTTAAAATATTACCTTCTGTTCGGCTGTTTATCAAATCTGAGAGATGGCTAGTCATCGGCTTCTGCCCCCACGCCACTAGTGCTGGGGTGTTCGGGATAAACCTGAGCACTCTTGTTCCCATTGCTGGGTCCTTCATGGGAGGTGCTCAGCACAACGAACAAGGCAATCGGACCATAATGCGTTATCACTCTCACTTAGCCATAGAATTCTATAATTTTAAATTTCGGCGAAGCCCCTAGTATTCGGAAGGCCGAATTCGGGGCGTGATACACGCCTTAAGCCAGACAGGGCCGACTCCTCGCTCTAAGCGGCATAAGTCTTTAGGGACTTGAAAACCTCTCAAACATCGACCAGTCTCTCGCCTTATCATGACAGTCAGTTTTAGCTTTCTCTACTGAGGTGCTTAGCCCAGCAAAACCAGGGCACAATCGCAGTAGCTCTCCCAGTGCTACCTTAGCCGATATAGCGGAACGTAAGGCACCAAAACATGGGAGCCGGGCAAACCCAACTATTGACCCAAGACATGATTCAGAGCTGATGAATATAATGCTATAAGTTCGGGGTGCCGCACTGTCGAAAGTGTTCGGACTTCTCATGCCGTATTATGGGGTATGCTTAAGCCCCTAGCGTATTGGCCGTACCAGAGTGTAAGGGTGCTAGATGTCGTGAATGAACATATATATAAAAAGGGGGAATGCAATAATAGTCTTAATGCTATGCATTGTTTATTCAAAAAGGTGCGTTAAAGCAGAATGATACAAGTAGTGCGATAAGCAAAAAGTAGGACTGTTTGACATGTCCCTACCAAGGGCAAGCTGAGGAATAGTATTAAAGCAAATATTTCACTCGTTATCGTAATCCACCTGGGAGTTCCGTGGTGTGACGTAGCTTTCTGCCTCCTTGGTTGCTACATCATGTGTTCGGCAATCATGCTGCCGGACAAGGTTTCCAGAGATTAAAGTCCTGAAAGAGAAAAATAACAAAGCGGGAAGCCCCTAGTGCGGTTTAAGCCGTGTATTTGGGCGTGCCGTAGTTGTGCCCGCTCCCCGCCTGTGCCCATGGTATTTTTAATGCGTAATTATGTACGCGTGGCACGAATTTCACCGTTTGGCTGGGGCCGGGGTGGGGGCCACATTGCTATGCGAGCTCGGGGCGTGCCAGGCGGTCCAGTTGCCGATTACTCCGGGCGCGCTTGAAGTTGTCCGGGTCCTTAATCACTGAACTAGTGGATTGCCTTAAGAGGCTGCTTTGTGCTTCTGCTGCGAGGGCCGCAGTGTGCTCCTCCGTGTAGAGAGAGCGCTCTGTGTTTCCATTGACTGTGATGACCCACTGAGGTCCTGGCATCTTGAGCTTGAGATATGCATAATGCGGTACCGCATTGAATCTTGCAAATGCGGTTCGCCCGAGCAGTGCATGGTAGCCACTGCGGAACGGGACTATGTCGAAGATTAACTCTTTGCTTCGGAAGTTATCCGGAGATCCGAAGACCACTTCCAGTGTTACTGAGCCTGTGCAATGGGCCTCTACACTTGATATGACGCCTTTATAGGTCGTTTTTGTGGGTTTGATCCTTGAGGGGTCTATACCCATTTTGCCCACTGTGTCCTGATAAAGCAGGTTAAGGCTACCGCCGCCGTCCATTAGGACTCGAGTGAGGTGAAATCCGTCAATGATTGGGTCTAGGACCAGTGTAGCGAATCCGCCATGATGGATACTAGTGGGGTGGTCCCTGCGATTGAAGGTGATCGGACAGGAGGACCATGGGTTGAACTTTGGGGCGACTGGCTCCAACGCATATATGTCCCCGAGCGCACGCTTCCGCTCCCTCTTGGGGATGTGGGTTGCGTATATCATGCTCACCATCCGCACTTGTTGGGGGAACCTCTTCTGTCCTCCGGTGTTCGGCTGCCGGGGCTCCTCCTCGTCATCGCTATGTAGCCCCTTATCTTTGTTTCCGGCATTTAACTTGCCGGCCTGCTTGAATACCCAACATTCCTTGTTGGTGTGGTTGGCTGGCTTGGCGGGGGTGCCATGTATTTGACACGAGCGATCGAGTATACGGTCAAAAATGGACGGGCCCGGAGTGCTTCTTTTGAATGGCTTTTTCTGCTGACCGGGTTTAGAGCCTTTGAATCCGGCATTGACTGCCGTATCCTCGGTGTTGTCGCTGTTAATGTGGCGCTTATGTTTGTTGCGACGTGACCTGCCGTTGCCGTGTTGGGGAACGTAGCAATAATTCAAAATTTTCCTACGTGTCACCAAGATCAATCTATGGAGTCATCTAGCAACGAGGGAGGAGTGAATCTACATACCCTTGTAGATCGCGCGCGGAAGCGTTCAAGAGAACGGGGTTGATGGAGTCGTACTCGTCGTGATCCAAATCACCGATGATCCTAGCGCCGAACGGACGGCACCTCCGCGTTGAACACACGTACGGAGCAGTGACGTCTCATCCTTCTTGATCCAGCAAGGGGGAGGAGAGGTTGATGGAGATCCAACAGCACGACGGCGTGGTGGTGGAAGTAGCGGGATTCCAACAGGGCTTCGCCAAGCGCTGCGGGAGGAGGGAGATGTGTCATGGGAGGGAGAGGGAGGCGCCAGGGCTTAGGTATGGTTGCCCTCCCTTCTCCCCACTATATATAGGGCCAAGGGAGAGGGGGAGGGCGCAGCCTTGCCCCTTCCTCCAAGGAAGGGTGCGGCCAAGGGGGGGAGGAGTCCATCCTCCCCAAGGCACCTCGGAGGTGCCTTCCCCCTTTAGGACTCTCCCCTCCTCTTGTCCCTTTGGCGCATGGGCCTCTAGGGGCTGGTGCCCTTGGCCCATATAGGCCAAGGCGCACCCCCTACAGCCCATGTGGCCCCCAGGGCAGGTGGCCCCACCCGGTGGACCCCCGGGACCCTTCCGGTGGTCCCGGTACAATACCGGTGACCCCGAAACTTGTCCCGATGGCCGAAACAGCACTTCCTATATATAATTCTTTACCTACGGACCATTCCGGAACTCCTCGTGACGTCCGGGATCTCATCCGGGACTCCGAACAACTTTCGGGTTACCGCATACTAATATCTCTATAACCCTAGCGTCACCGAACCTTAAGTGTGTAGACCCTACGGGTTCGGGAGACATGCAGACATGACCGAGATGACTCTCCGGTCAATAACCAACAGCGGGATCTGGATACCCATGTTGGCTCCCACATGTTCCACGATGATCTCATCGGATGAACCACGATGTCAAGGACTTAATCAATCCCGTATACAATTCCCTTTGTCTAGCGGTACGATACTTGCCCGAGATTCGATCGTCGGTATCCCGATACCTTGTTCAATCTCGTTACCGGCAAGTCTCTTTACTCGTTCCGTAACACATCATCCCGTGATCAACTCCTTGATCACATTGTGCACATTATGATGATGTCCTACCGAGTGGGCCCAGAGATACCTCTCCGTTTACACGGAGTGACAAATCCCAGTCTCGATTCGTGCCAACCCAACAGACACTTTCGGAGATACCTGTAGTGTACCTTTATAGCCACCCAGTTACGTTGTGACGTTTGGCACATCCAAAGCATTCCTACGGTATCCGGGAGTTGCACAATCTCATGGTCTAAGGAAATGATACTTGACATTAGAAAAGCTTTAGCATACGAACTACACGATCTTGTGCTATGCTTAGGATTGGGTCTTGTCCATCACATCATTCTCCTAATGATGTGATCCCGTTATCAACGACATCCAATGTCCATGGTCAGGAAACCGTAACCATCTATTGATCAACGAGCTAGTCAACTAGAGGCTTACTAGGGACATGGTGTTGTCTATGTATCCACACATGTATCTGAGTTTCCTATCAATACAATTCTAGCATGGATAATAAACGATTATCATGAACAAGGAAATATAATAATAACCAATTTATTATTGCCTCTAGGGCATATTTCCAACAGTCTCCCACTTGCACTAGAGTCAATAATCTAGTTCACATCGCCATGTGATCAACACTCACAGGTCACATCGCCATGTAACCAACATTCAAAGAGTTTACTAGAGTCAATAATCTAGTTCACATCACTATGTGATTAACACTCAATGAGTTCCTGGGTTTGATCATGTTGCTTGTGAGAGAGGTTTTAGTCAACGGGTCTGAACCTTTCAGATCCGTGTGTGCTTTACAAATCTCTATGTCATCTCCTAGATGTAGCTACCACGTTCTATTTGGAGCTATTCCAAATAACTGTTCTACTATACGAATCCAGTTTACTACTCAGAATAATCTGGATTAGTGTCAAAGTTTGCATCGGCGTAACCCTTTACGACGAACTCTTTTACCACCTCCATAATCGAGAAAATTCCTTAGTCCACTAGTTACTAAGGATAACTTTGACCGCTGTCCTGTGATCCATTCTTGGATCACTCTTGTACCCCTTGACTGACTCATGGCAAGGCACACTTCAGGTGCGGTACACAGCATAGCATACTGTAGAGCCTATGTCTTAAGCATAGGGGACGACCTTCGTCCTTTCTCTCTATTTCTGCCGTGGTCGAGCTTTAAGTCTTAACTTCATACCTTACAACTCAGGCAAGAACTCCTTCTTTGACTGATCCATCTTGAACACCTTCAAGATCATGTCAAGGTATGTGCTCATTTGAAAGTACCATTAAGCGTTTTGATCTATCCTTATAGATCTTGATGCTCAATGTTCAAGTAGCTTAATCCAGGCTTTCCATTGAAAAACACTTTTCAAATAATCTGCATGCTTTCTAGAAATTCTACATCATTTCCGATCAACAACATGTTAACAACACATACTCATCGGAAATTCTATAGTGCTCCCACTCACTTCTTTGGAAATACAAGTTTCTCATAAACTTTGTATAAACCCAAAATCTTTGATCATCTCATCAAAGCATACATTCCAACTCCGAGATGCTTACTCCAGTCCTTAGAAGGATTGCTGGAGCTTTGCATACTTATTAGCATCTTTCAGGATTGACAAAACCTTCCGGTTGTATCACATACAACCTTTCCTCAAGAAAATCGTCGAGGAAACAATGTTTTGACATCCTATCTGCAGATTTCATAAATAATGCAGTAATCACTAATGTAATTCCAACAGACTCTTAGCATCGCTACGAGTGAGAAAGTCTCATCGTAGTCAACTCCTTGAACTTGTCGGAAAACATCTTAACAACAAGTCGAGCTTTCTTAATGGTGACATTTACCATCATTGTCCGTCTTCCTTTTAAAATCCATCTGTACTCAACAGCCTTACGACCATCGAGTTGTTCTGCCAAAGTCTATACTTTGTTTTCATATATGGATCCTCTCTCGGATTTTATGGCCTTGAGCCATTTATCGGAATCCGGGCCCACCATCGCTTCTCCATAGCTCGTTGGTTCATTGTTGTCTAGCAACATGACTTCCAAGACAGGATCACGTATCACTCTGAAGTAGTATGCATCCTTGTCATCCCACGAGGTTTGGTAGTGACTTGATCTGAAGTTTCATGATCACTATCATAAGCTTCCACTTCAATTGGTGTAGGTGCCACAGGAACAACTTCCTGTGCCCTGCCACACACTAGTTGAAGAGACGGTTCAATAACCTCATCAAGTCTCCACCACCCTCCCACTCAATTCTTTCGAGAGAAACTTTTCCTCGAGAAAGGACCCGATTCTAGAAACAATGCCTTATTGCTTTCAGATCTAAGACAGGAGGTATACCCAACTGTTTTTGGGTGTCCTATGAAGATGCATTTATCCGCTTTGGGTTCGAGCTTATCATCTTGAAACTTTTTCATATAAGCGTCGCAGCCCCAAACTTCTAAGAAATGACAGCTTAGGTTTCTCTAAACCATAGTTCATATGGTGTCATCTCATCGGAATTACGTGGTGCCCTATTTAAAGTGAATGTGGTTGTCTCTAATGCCTAACCCATAAACTATCATGGTAATTCGATAAGAGACATCATGGTATGCATCATATCCAATAGGGCGCAGTTATGATGTTCGGACACACCATCACACTACGGTGTTCCAGGCTGTATTAGTTGTGAAACAATTTCCACAATGTCTTAATTCTGTGCCAAACTCGTAATTCCGATATTCATCTCTATGATCTCATAGATATTTTATCCTCTTGTCACGACGATCTTTCAACTTCACCCTGAAATTACTTGAACCTTTCAATAATTCAGACTCGTGATTCATCAAGTAAATATACTCAACATCTACTCAAATCATCTGTGAAGTAAGAACATAACGATATCCACTACATGCCTTAGCACTCATTGGATTGCACACATCAAAATGTATTACTTCCAACAAGTTGCTTTCTAGTTCAATTTTACTGAAAACGAGGCTTTCAGTCATCTTGCCCGTGTGGTATGATTTGCATGTCTCAAGTGATTCAAAATCAAGTGAGTCCAAACGATCCATCTTCATGGAGTTTCTTCATGCATATCTACCAACAAACATGGTTCGCATGTCTCAATCCTTTCAAAAATGAGTGAGTCCAAAGATCCATCAACATGGAGCTTCTTCATGCGTTTTATACCGATATGACTTACGTGGCAGTGCCACAAGTAGGTGGTACTATCATTACTATCTTCTTGCATGAACATGTGTATCACTACGATCGAGATTCAATAAACCATTCATTTTAGGTGTAAGACCATCGAAGGTATTATTCAAATAAACAGAGTAACCATTATTCTCCTTAAATGAATAACTGTATTGCGATAGACGTAATCCAATCATGTCTATCCTCAACGCAAACACCAAATAACAATTATTTAGGTTTTAATACCAATCTCGATGGTAGAGGGAGCGTACGATATTTGATCAACCTTGGAAATACTTCCAACACATATCGTCATCTCACCTTTAGCTAGTCTCCGTTTATTCCGTAGCTTTTATTTCGAGTTACTAACACTTAGCAACCGAACCGGTATCTAATACCCTGGTGCTACTAGGAGTACTAGTAAAGTACACATCAACAAAATGTATATCCAATATACTTCTATCGACCTTGCCAGCCTTCTCATCTACCAAGTATCTAGGATAATTCTGCTCCAGTGGCTGTTCCCCTTATTACAGAAGCACTTAGTCTCGGGTTTGGGTTCAACCTTGGGTTTCTTCACTAGAGCAGCAGCTGAATTGCCGTTTCATGAAGTATCCCTTTGTTCCCTTGCCCTTCTTGAAACTAGTGGTTTCACCAACCATCAACAATTGATGCTCCTTCTTGATTTCTACTTTCTGTGGTGTCAAACATCGCGAATATCTCAAGGATCATCATATATGTCCCTGATATATTATAGTTCATCACGAAGCTCTAGCAGCTTGGTGGTAATGACTTCGGAGAAACATCACTTTCTCATCTGGAAGATCAACTCCCACTCGATTCAAGCGATTGTTGTACTCAGACAATCTGAGCACAAGTTCAACAATTGAGCTTTTCTCCCTTAGTTTGCAGGCTAAGAAAATCGTCGGAGGTCTTATACCTCTTGACGTGGGCACGAGCCTGAAATCCCAATTTCAGCCCTCGAAACATCTCATATGTTTCGCGACGTTTCAAAACGTCTTCGGTGCCTCAACTCTAAGCCGTTTAACTGAACTATCACATAGTTATCAAAATGTGTATGTCAGATGTTCGCAACATCCATAGACGACGTTCGAGGTTTAGCACACTGAGTGGTGCATTAAGGACATAAGCCTTCTATGAAGCAATGAGGACAATCCTTAGTTTACGGACCTAGTCCGCATAATTGCTACTATCAACTTTCAACTAAATTTTCTCTAGGAACATATCTAAACAGTAGAACTGAAGCGCGAGCTACGACATAATTTGCGAAGACCTTTTGACTATGTTCAGGATAATTAAGTTCATCTTATGAACTCCCACTCAGATAGACATCCCTCTAGTCATCTAAGTGATTACATGATCCGAGTCAACTAGGCCGTGTCCGATCATCACGTGAGACAGACTAGTCAACATCGGTGAACATCTTCATGTTGATCGTATCTACCATACGACTCATGCTCGACCTTTCGGTCTCTTGTGTTTCGAGGCCATGTCTGTACACATGCTAGGCTCATCAAGTCAACCTAAGTGTTTTGCGTGTGTAAATCTGTCTTACACCCGTTGTATGTGAACGTAAGAATCTATCACACCCGATTATCACGTGGTGCTTCGAAACGATGAACTTTCGCAACGGTGCACAGTTAGGGGGAACACCTTCTTGAAATTTTAGTGAGGGATCATCTTATTTACTACCGTCGTTCTAAGTAAACAAGATGCATAAACATGATAAACATCACATGCAATCAAATAGTGACATGATATGGCCAATATCATATTGCTCCTTTTGATCTCCATCTTCAGGGCTCCATGATCATCACCGTCACCGGCATGACACCATGATCTCCATCATCATGATCTCCATCATCGTGTCTCCATGAAGTTGCCTCGCCAATTGTTACTTCTACTACTACAGCTAACGGTTAGCAATAAAGTAAAGTAATTACATGACGTTTATGTTGACACGCAGGTCATAAATAAATTAAGACAACTCCTATGGCTCCTGCCGGTTGTCATACTCATCGACATGCAAGTCGTGATTCCTATTACAAGAACATGATCAATCTCATACATCACATATATCATTCATCACATCCTTTTGGCCATATCACATCACATAGCATACCCTGCAAAAACAAGTTAGACGTCCTCTAATTGTCGTTTGCATGTTTTACGTGGCTGCTATGGGTTTCTAGCAAGAACGTTTCTTACCTACGCAAAAACCACAACGTGATATGCCAATTGCTATTTACCCTTCATAAGGACCCTTTTCATCGAATCTGATCCGACTAAAGTGGGAGAGACAGACACCCGCCAGCCACCTTATGCAACTAGTGCATGTCAGTCAGTGGAACCGGTCTCACGTAAGCGTACGTGTAACGTTGGTCCGGGCCGCTTCATCCCACGATGCCGCCGAATCAAGATTGGACTAGTAACGGTAAGCATATTGAACAAAATCAACGCCCACAACTACTTTGTGTTCTACTCGTGCATAGAAACTACGCATAGACCTAGCTCATGATGCTACTGTTGGGGAACATAGCAATAATTCAAAATTTTCCTACATGTCACCAAGATCAATCTATGGAGTCATCTAGCAACGAGGGAGGAGTGGATCTACATACCCTTGTAGATCGCGTGCGGAAGCGTTCAAGAGAACGGGGTTGATGGAGTCGTACTCGTCGTGATCCAAATCACCGATGATCCTAGCGCCGAACGGACGGCACCTCCGCGTTCAACACACGTACGGAGCAGCGGCGTCTCCTCCTTCTTGATCCAGCAAGGGGGGAGGAGAGGTTGATGGAGATCCAACAGCACGACGGCGTGGTGGTGGAAGTAGCGGGATTCCAACAGGGCTTCGCCAAGCGCTGCGGGAGGAGGGAGATGTGTCATGGGAGGGAGAGGGAGGCGCCAGGGCTTAGGTATGGTTGCCCTCCCTTCCCCCCACTATATATAGGGCCAAGGGAGAGGGGGAGGCCGCAGCCTTGCCCCTTCCTCCAAGGAAGGGTGCGGCCAAGGGGGGGAGGAGTCCATCCGCCCCAAGGCACCTCGGAGGTGCCTTCCCCCTTTAGGACTCTCCCCTCCTCTTGTCCCTTTGGCGCATGGGCCTCTAGGGGCTAGTGCCCTTGGCCCATATAGGCCAAGGCACACCCCCTACAGCCCATGTGCCCCCCAGGGCAGGTGGCCCCACCCGGTGGACCCCCGGGACCCTTCCGGTGGTCCCGGTACAATACCGGTGACCCCAAAACTTGTCCCGATGGCCGAAACAGCACTTCCTATATATAATTCTTTACCTCCGGACCATTACGGAACTCCTCGTGACGTCCAGGATCTCATCCGGGACTCCGAACAACTTTCGGGTTACCGCATACTAATATCTCTATAACCCTAGCGTCACCAAGCCTTAAGTGTGTAGACCCTACGGGTTCGGGAGACATGCAGACATGACCGAGATGACTCTCCGGTCAATAACCAACAGCGGGATCTGGATACCCATGTTGGCTCCCACATGTTCCACGATGATCTCATCCGGATGAACCACGATGTCAAGGACTTAATCAATCCCGTAAACAATTCCCTTTGTCTAGCGGTACGATACTTGCCCGAGATTCGATCGTCGGTATCCCGATACCTTGTTCAATCTCGTTACCGGCAAGTCTCTTTACTCGTTCCGTAACACATCATCCCGTGATCAACTCCTTGATCACATTGTGCACATTATGATGATGTCCTACCGAGTGGGCCCAGAGATACCTCTCCGTTTACACGGAGTGACAAATCCCAGTCTCGATTCGTGCCAACCCAACAGACACTTTCGGAGATACCTGTAGTGTACCTTTATAGCCACCCAGTTACGTTGTGACGTTTGGCACACCCCAAGCATTCCTACGGTATCCGGGAGTTGCACAATCTCATGGTCTAAGGAAATGATACTTGACATTAGAAAAGCTTTAGCATACGAACTACACGATCTTGTGCTATGCTTAGGATTGGGTCTTGTCCATCACATCATTCTCCTAATGATGTGATCCCGTTATCAACGACATCCAATGTCCATGATCAGGAAACCGTAACCATCTATTGATCAACGAGCTAGTCAACTAGAGGCTTACTAGGGACATGGTGTTGTCTATGTATCCACACATGTATCTGAGTTTCCTATCAATACAATTCTAGCATGGATAATAAACGATTATCGTGAACAAGGAAATATAATAATAACCAATTTATTATTGCCTCTAGGGCATATTTCCAACATGCCGTCCTTGGTATCCGAAGTACCATGGTTCTTTGATATGTTATTGCTGCGAGCCAACCAACTGTCTTCTTCCGCACAAAAGCGGGTCATGAGTGTCATGAGGGCTGCCATAGATTTTGGCTTTTCCTGGCCAAGGTGCCGGGCAAGCCATTCGTTGCAAATGTTGTGCTTGAAAGCTACTAGGGCCTCTGCATCTGGACAGTCGACAATTTGCTTTTTCTTTTTTAGGAACCGTGTCCAGAATTGCCTGGCCGATTCCTCTGGCTGCTGAATTATGTGGCTCAAGTCATCGGCATCTGGTGGTCGCACATAAGTGCCCTGAAAGTTGTCGAGGAATGCGGCTTCCAGATCTTCCCAACAGCCAATGGACTCTGCTGGCAAGCTGTTGAGCCAATGCCGAGCTGGTCCTTTGAGTTTGAGTGGGAGGTATTTGATGGCGTGTAGGTCATCACCGCGGGCCATGTGGATGTGCAGGAGGAAATCCTCGATCCATACCGCATGATCTGTTGTGCCGTCGTATGATTCTATATTTACGGGTTTGAAACCCTCTGGGATTTGATGATCCATTACTTCGTCTGTGAAGCATAAGGGGTGTGCTGCACCTCTGTACTGGGCTATATCGCGACGCAGCTCGAATGAGTCTTGCCCGCTGTGTTTGGCCCGACCGGACTTACTTTTACTGTATCCGGCGTGACGATTACCGTCTCGCATAATGGCACGCCCTCGTGATCCGTAGATCGATCTTGCATGTTTTGCTTTGTCCTCCAATACGTCTCGCAGGTCTGGCGTATTTCCCCATGCCTTTTATTTGAATGACGCCGGGGTGCGGGTTGAGCTTTTGGCTGGAATGTCTATCTTTCGCGGCCATGAGGTGGCCGATCAGCCGCGTCATACGTCGGCGATGTAGGTTTCGGTGCTTCCTCCTCCAGTCGGGGTAGCAACTTGCAATTTGGGTAACTCTTGGAGGGGCGTTCGAGTTTATACTCCTCGGCCGCCAGGACTTCAGTCCATCTGTCAGCTAGCAAATCTTGATCAGCTTGAAGCTGTTGCTGCTTTTTCTTAAGGCTATTTGCCATGGCTATAAGCCGGCGCTTGAAGCACTCTTGTTCGATGGGATCCTCTGGCACGACGAATTCGTCATCGCCGAGGCTTGCCTCGTCTTCGGAGGGAGGCATGTAATTATCATCCTCCGCCTCTCCATCTGCCGCTCTCTCAGGAGGGCTGGCTCCTCCATCCTCCTGCTCTAAATCTTGCTGGAGGGGATTGTTGTTGTCTTCGGCACTGTCCGGAGTGCTATTATCTCCGGTGCCGGTATCACCACTTTTGCCTTGGCGGGACTTAGAGCGGCGCCGCTGACGCCGGCGCTTGGGTTGCTTCTTGGAGGGGCCATCCTCCATTGTCTCGTCGCCATTGCCTTCTTTGGGTGTGTCCACCATGTATATATCGTGTGATGAGGTGGCTGTCCAGTGCCCTATGGGCAGTGGTTCCTCTTCGACTCCCGCGTCGTTTTCCATACCGTCGATGTCTTCGGAGTCGAAGTCGAGCATGTCGGTTAAGTCATCGACAGTGGCTACTAAGTGGGTGGTGGGTGGGCGGCGAATTTCTTCGTCATCTGCATCCCAATCCTGCCGGATGTAGTACGGCCAGGATCCTCCTGACAAGGAGAGAGACCTTAATGAATTCAGTATGTCGCCGAAGGGCGAGTGCTGAAAAATATCCATGGAGGTAAACTCCATGATCGGCGCCCAATCGGATTCGATAGGAACGGGCGCATGCGGTTTGGAGTCCGTGGCTGGAGAAGGATCCGACAGTTTGGCAACACGGCTCTCATGAAGGGTAAGGCCGATATTCGGCTCGATCGCCGCAGAGGATACGGCCTCCGTGATGGGGTCTATCCACCCGTCCACAGATGGCGAAACTGGCTCTGAATTGAGGGTCAGAGCGGCTGCTGGTGCGATCTCCTGAATACGGTCCGATGGTAGAGCTAAATCGTACTCATCGTGATCGCGTGGCGCACAGGACAGGAGCTCGAATCCGTCGAAGATCAAGTCTCCGCGGATATCGGCCGTGTAGTTTAAGCTTCCAAACCTGACCTGGTGGCCAGGGGCATAAATTTCGATCTGCTCCAGATGGCCAAGCGAGTTGGCCCGCAGTGCGAAGCCGCCGAACACAAAGATCTGTCCTGGGAGAAAAGTCTCACCCTGGACTGCATCGCTATCAATGATCGTAGGAGCCATCAAGCCTAACGGTAATGACACAGAGGAACTCTCAATGAAAGCACCAATGTCGGTGTCAAAACCGGCGGATCTCCGGTAGGGGGTCCCGAACTGTGCGTCTAAGGCGGATGGTAACAGGAGGCAGGGGACACGATGTTTTACCCAGGTTCGGGCCCTCTTGATGGAGGTAAAACCCTACGTCCTGCTTGATTTATTCTTGATGATATGAGTATTACAAGAGTTGATCTACCACGAGATCGGAGAGGCTAAACCCTAGAAGCTAGCCTATGGTATGATTGTATGTTGTCCTACGGACTAAAACCCTCCGGTTTATATAGACACCGGAGGGGGCTAGGGTTACACAAGGTCGGTTACAAAGGAGGAGATATCCATATCTGTACTGCCTAGCTTGCCTTCCACGCCAAGTAGAGTCCCATCCGGACACGAGACGAAGTCTTCAATCTTGTATCTTCATAGTCCAACAGTCCGTCCAAAGGATATACTCCGGCTGTCCGGAGACCCCCTAATCCAGGACTCCCTCAATCTTCGTAGAATATGTAGGAACCAATATGAGCATCTAGGTTCCGCTATTGGTTATTGTCCGGAGATGAGTCTGGGTCATGTCTATATAGTTCTCGAACCCGTATGGTCTGCATGCTTGACGTTCTGTGACGATTTTTATTTTGAGTTATGTGATTTGATGACCGAAGTTTGTTCGGAGTCCCGTATGAGACCGGGAACATGACGAGGAGTCTCGAAATGGTCGATACATAAAGATCGATATATTGGAAGGATATATTAGGACATCGGAAAGGTTCTGAGTGATTCGGGTATTTTTCGAAGTACCGAAGAGTTATGGGAATTCGTATTGGGCCTTAATGGGCCATACGGGAAAGGAGAGAAAGGCCTCAAGGGTGGCCGCGCCCCTTCCCCATGGACTGGTCCAAATTGGACTAGGGAAAGGGGGCGCCCTTCCTTCGTTCTCCCTTCCCTTTTTCCTATTCCATGTGGGAGGTGGAATCCTACTAGGACTAGGGAGTCCTAGTAGGACTCCACACTTTGGGCACGCCCTATGAGGGCCGGCCTCCTCCTCCCCCATCCTTTATATACGTGGCCAGGGGGCACCCCATAGACACATAAGTTGATCATTGATCTCTTATCCGTGTGTGGTGCCCCCTCCACCATAATCCACCTCAGTCATATCGTAGAGGTGCTTAGGCGAAGCCCTGTTCCGGTAGCATCATCATCACCGCCATCACGCCGTCGTGCTGACAAAGCTCTCCCTTGACACTCTGCTGGATTGTGAGTTCATGGGACGTCACCGAGCCGAATGTGTGTAGACCGCGGAGGTGTCGTACTTTCGGTACTAGGATGGGTCGATCGTGAAGACGTACAATTACATCAACCGCGTTGTCATAACGCTTCCGCTTACGGTCTACGAGGGTACGTGGACAACACTCTCCCCTCTCGTTGCTATGCATCACCATGATCTTGCGTGTGCGTAGGATTTTTTGAAATTACTGCGTTCCCCAACAGTGGCATCTGAGCCAGGTCTATGCGTAGAAGTTATATGCACGAGTAGAACACAAAGGAGTTCTGGGAGTGGGTATATACATATTGCTTGCCGTCACTAGTTGATTCTTGATTCGGCGGTATTGTTGGATGAAGCGTCCCAGACCGACATTACGCGTACGCTTACAGGAGACTGGTTCTACCGACGTGCTTCGCACACAAGTGGCTGGTGGGTGTCAGTTTCTCCAACTTTAGTTGAATCAGATTCAATGAACATGGTTCTTTATGAAGATCAAAAAGCAATCACTATACCGCATTGTGGTTTTTGATGCGTAGGTAAGAACGGTTCTTGCTCAGCCCGTAGCAGCCACGTAAAACTTGCATCAACAAAGCAGAGGACGTCTAACTTGTTTTTGCAGGGCTTGTTGTGATGTGATATGGTCAAGACGTGATGAGATATAAGTTGTTGTATGAGATGATCATGTTTTGTTGAAGTTATCGGCAACTGGCAGAAGCCTTATGGTTGTCTGTTTATTGCATAAAATGCAAGCGCCAAATAATTGCTTTACTTTATCGCTATGCGATAGCAATAGTTGCTAGAGCAATAGTTGGCAAGACGACCATGCGACGACACGTTGATAGAGATCAAGATGATGGAGATCATGGTGTCATGCTGGTGATGATAGAGATCATGACGGTACTTTGGAGATGGAGATCAAAGGTGCAAGATGATCATGGCCATATCATGTCACATATTTTAATTGCATGTGATGTTTATCCTTTATGCATCTTATTTTTGCTTAGTTCAGCGGTAGCATTATAAGATGATCTCTCACTAAATTTCAAGGTATAAGTGTTCGCCCTGAGTATGCACCGTTGCGACAGTTCGTCGTACCGAGACACCACGTGATGATCGGGTGTGATAAGCTCTACGTTCACATACAACGGGTGCAAGCCAGTTTTGCACACGCGGAAAACTCGGATTAAACTTGACGAGCCTAGCATATGCAGATATGGCCTCGAAACACTAGAGACCGAAAGGTCGAGCGTGAATCATATAGTAGATATGATCAACATAGTGATGTTCACCATTGAAAACTACTCCATCTCACGTGATGATTGGACATGGTTTAGTTGATATGGATCACATGATCACTTAGATGATTAGAGGGATGTCTATCTAAGTGGGAGTTCTTAAGTAATATGATTAATTGCACTTTAATTTATGATGAACTTAGTCCTGATAGTATTTGCATAACTATGTTGTAGATCAATAGCTTGCGATGTAGCTCCCCGTTTATTTTGATATGTTCCTAGAGAAAAACTATGTTGAAAGATGATAGTAGCAATGACGGGGACTAGGTCCGTGATATGAGGGTTATCCTCATGCTGCACAGAAGAATTGTGTCCTTGATGCACCACTAGGTGACAGAACTATTGCAGGAGCAGATGCAGACGTTATGAACGTTTAGCAAGCTCGATATGATGTCTACTTGATAGTTTAGTGCACCATGCTTTACGGCTTAGTACCGGGACTTCAAAAAATGTTTTGACCTCTACGGAGCATATATGATGTTCCAAGAGTCGAAATTGGTATTTCATACTCATGCCCGTGTCGAGAGGTATGAGACCTCTGACAGTACTTTGCCTACAAGATGGAGGAGAATAGCTCAACCAGTAAGCACGTGCTCAGATTGTTTGGGTACTACAATTGCTTGAATCAAGTGGGAGTTAATGTTCCAGATAATATAGTAATTGACAAAGTTCTCTATTCACTATCACCAAGTTACTAGAACTTCGTGATGAACTATAATATGCAAGGGATGACGAAAGTAATTCCCGAGTTCTTCGCAATGCTGAAATCTGCGAAGGTAGAAATCAAGAAAGAGCATCAAGTGTTGATGGTTGACAAGAGCACTAGTTTCAAGAAAAGGGCAAAGGGATAGAAATGGAACTTCAATAAGAATGACAAGCAAGTTGTCACTCCCGTGAACAAGCCCAAATCTAGACCTAAGCCTGCAAAACGAATGGTCACTGGAAGCGGAACTACCCCAAATACTTGGCGGATAAGAAGGATGGCAAAGTGAACAAAGGTATATTTGATATACAGATTATTGATGTGTACTTTACTAGTGTTCATAGTAACCCCTAGGTATTTGATACCGATTCAGGTGCTAAGATTAGTAACTCGATACAGGAGTTACAAAATGAACAAAGACTATTTAAGGGCAAAGTGACGATGTGTGTTGGAAGAGATTCCAAGGTTGGTAAGATCACTATCGCATACTCCCTCTACCTTCGGGATTAGTGTTGAACCTATATAAATGTTATTTGGTGTTTACGTTGAGCATAATATGATTGGATCATGTTTATTGCAATACAGTTATTCATTTAAGTCAAAGAATATGTTGTACTGTTTACATGAATAAAACCTTCTATGGTCATACACTTAAAATAAATGGTTTATTGTATCTCGATCGTAGCGATACACATATTCATAATATTTAAGCCAAAATATGCAAAGTTAATAATGATAGTGCAACTTATTTGTGGCACTGCCGTTTAGGTCATATTGGTGTAAAGCGCATGAAGAAACTCCATGCCGATGGACTTTTGGAATCACTTGATACAAACCATGCCTCATGGGCAAGATGACTAAGACTCCGTTCTCCAGAACAATGGAGCGAGCAACTGACTTACTGGAAATAATACATAGTGATGTATACGATCCGATGAGTGTTGAGGCTCGAGGCGGGTATCGTTATTTTCTGACCTTCACAGATGATTTGAGTAGATATGGGTATATCTACTTGATGAAACATAAGTCTGAAACATTTCAAAAGTTTAAAGAATTTCAGAGTGAAGTGGAAAATCATCGTAACAAGAAAGTAAAGTTTCTACGATCTGATCGCAGTAACGAAATATTTGAGTTACGAGTTTGTTCTTCATTTGAAACAATGTGGAATAGTTTCGCAACTCACGCCACTTGGAACACCACAACATAATGGTGTGTCTGAACGTCGTAACCGTACTTTATTAGATATGGTACGATCTATGATGTCTCTTACCGATTTACCACTATAGTTTTGGGGTTATGCATTAGAGACAGTTGCATTCACGTTTAAAAAGGGAACCATGTAAATCCGTTGAGACGACACCGTACGAACTAGGGTTTGGCAAGAAACCCAAGTTGTCGTTTCTTAAAGTTTGGGGTTGTGATGCTTATGTGAAAAAGTTTCATCCTGATAAGCTCAAACCCAAATCGGAGAAGTGTGTCTTCATAGGATACCCAAAAAGAAACTGTTGGGTACACCTTCTATCACATATCTGAAAGGCAAGATCTTTGTTGCTAAGAGTGGATCCTTTCTAGAGAAGAAGTTTCTCTCGAAAGAAGTGAGTGGGAGGAAAGTAGAACTTGATGAGGTAATTGTACCTTCTCGTGAATGGAAAGTAGTTCATCACAGAAATCAGTTCTAGTGATTCCTACGCGAATTAGTAAGGAAGCTAATGATAATGATCATGAAACTTCAGATCAAGTTACTAACGAACCTCGTAGGTCAACCAGAGTATGGTCCGCACCAGAGTGGTACGACAATCCTTTCTGGAAGTCATGTTACTAGACCATGACGAACCTACGAACTATGAGGAAGCGATGATGAGCCCAGATTCCGCAAAATGGCTTAAGGCCATGAAATCTGAGATGGGATCCATCTATGAGAACAAAGTATGGACTTTGATTGACTTGCCCGATGATCGGTGAGCCATTGAGAATAAATGTATTTTCAAGAGGAAGACGGACGTTGATAGTAGTGTTACTATCTACAAAGCTCGAATTGTCGCAAAAAGGTTTTTGACAAGTTCAAAGTGTTGACTGATACATCTCCATCGTATCTACTTTTCTGAACACTTTTGCCCTTGTTTTGGACTCTAACTTGCATGATTTGAATGGAACTAACCCGGACTGACGCTGTTTTCAACAGAATTGCCATGGTGTTATTTTTGTGCAGAAATGAAAGTCCTCGGAATGACCTGAAAATCAACGGAGAATTATTTTGGAATATATAATAAATACTGGAAGGAAGATCCGCGACAGGGGGGCCTCCACCTGTCCACGAGGGTGGGGGCGCGCCTGCCCCCCTGGGTGCGCCCCCTGCCTCGTGGGCCCCCTGACGCTCCATCGACCTCAACCTTGACTCCATATATTCACTTTCGGGGAGAATAAAACTAGAGAGAAGGATTCATCACATTTTACGATACAGAGCCGCCGCCAAGCCCTAAACTCTCTCGGGAGGGCTGATCTAGAGTTCGTTCGGGGCTCCGGATAGGGGAATCCATCGCCATCGACATCGTCATCATCAACCATCCTCCATCACCAATTTCATGATGCTCACCGCCGTGTGTGAGTAATTCCATCGTAGGTTGCTGGACGGTGATGGGTTGGATGAGATTTATCATGTAATCGAGTTAGTTTTGTTAGGGTTTGATCCCTAGTATCGACTATGTTCTGAGATTGTTGTTGCTATGACTTTGCTATGCTTAATGCTTGTCACTAGGGCCCGAGTGCCATGATTTCAGATCTGAACCTATTATGTTTTCATCAATATATGAGAGTTCTTGATCCTATCTTGCAAGTCTATAGTCACCTATTATGTGTTATGATCCGTTAACCCCGAAGTGACAATAATTGGGATACTTACCAGTGATGACCGTAGTTTGAGGAGTTCATGTATTCACTATGTGTTAATGCTTTGGTCCGGTACTCTATTAAAAGGAGGCCTTAATATCCCTTAGTTTCCAATAGGACCCCGCTGCGACGGGAGGGTAGGACAAAAGATGTCATGCAAGTTCTATTCCATAAGCACGTATGACTATATTTGGAATACATTCCTACATTACATTGATGATCTGGAGCTAGTTCTGTGTCACCCTAGGTTATGACTGTTACATGATCGATCGCACCCGACATAATTCTCCATCACCGATCCATTGCCTATGAGCTTTCCATATGTTGTTCTTCGCTTATTTACTTTTCCGTTGCTATTGTTATTATCACTATAAAACACCAAAAATATTACTTTTCCCACTGTTACTTCTGCTATCGTTACCACTATTATCATATTACTTTGCTACTAAACATTTTGCTGTAGATATTAAGTTTCTAGGTGTGGTTGAATTGACAACTCAGCTGCTAATACTTGAGTATATTCTTTGGCTCCCCTTGTGTCAAATCAATAAATTTGGGTTGAATACTCTACCCTCGAAAACTATTGGGATCCCCTATACTTGTGGGTTATCAACATTATTTTCTGGCGCCGTTACCGGGGAGCATAGCTCTATTCTTTGAGTCACTTGGGATTTTATCTGCTTATCATTATGAAGAACTTGAAAGATCCAAGAACCAAGATTTATCCCTCAACTATGAGGGGAGGTAAGGAACTGCCATCTAGCTCTGCACTTGATTCACCTTCTGTTTTGAGTAAGCTTGCGACACCTAAACCTGCTTCTTCTATTAATTCTGATATGTCGCATGTTATTGATGATGCTACTTCTGCTATGCATGATACTTATGATGAAACTACTTCTATGCTTGATACTATTGTGCCACTTGGTGAATTTCTTGATGAACAACTTGCTAGGGCTAGAAAGAATGAAATTATTGAAACTGATAATATTGATGAAAGTGATGATGAAGATTCTCCCCCTAGATATGAATTGCATGTTGTTCCTAAGGGTTATGTTATGGATGAAGAAACTGCTAAAGACTTTCTTGCTTGCAATCATAGGAGTGATCTTAAGAAATTATTAGCTAAGCTGAAACAAAAAACTCTGAATGCTAGAATGAAATATGATCATGCTTATGCTACTTCACCTATCTTTGTTACTGATAAGTATTATGAATTCTCTGTCGACCCTGAGATGATTACTTTAGTTGAATTTGATCCTTTCTATGGCTATGAATCTGAAACTGTTGTGGCACATCTTACTAAATTAAATGATATCGGTACCCTGTTCACTAATGATGAGAAACTCGCTACTATTATATCCTTAAGATATTTCCGTTCTCATTAAAGGGTGATGCTAAGATATGGTTTAATTCTCTTGATCCTGTTTGTGTGCGTAGTCCCCAGGATATGATTTATTACTTCTCTGCTAAATATTTCCCTACTCATAAGAAACAAGCTGCTTTAAGGGAAATATATAATTTTGTGCAAATTGAAGAAGAGAGTCTCCCGCAAGCTTGGGGGAGGCTTCTCCAATTACTTAATGCTTTACCTGATCATCCTCCCAAGAAAAATGAAATACTTGGTATCTTTTATAATGGACTAACCGATGCTTCCAGAGACCACCTGGATAGTTGTGCTGGTTGTGTTTTCAGGGAAAGAACACCAGATGAAGCTGAAATTCTATTGAATAATATGTTGACTAATGAAAATAATTGGACACTTCCTGATCCAATTCCTGAACCAACTCCTAAGCCAACTCCGAAGAAAAGGGGTATTCTATTTCTCAGTCCTGAAGATATGCAAGAGGCAAAGAAATCTATGAAAGAAAAAGGTATTAAAGCCGAAAATGTTAAGAATTTACCTCCTATTGAAGAAATACATGGTCTTAATTTACCGATTGTTGAAGAAATAGATGGTTTTAGTCCATCGCCTATTGAGGAAACTCATGGTCTTGATAACCCGACATAGGTAGTAAAGGTAAATTCTCTCTATAGATATGATAAAGCTGAAATCCCTCTTACTAAGTTTGCTAGCCCGTGCTTGGATGAGTTTGATGACTTTATGGTTAATCAAAAAAACTTCAATGCCTATTTTGGTAGAGAATTAAAATGTAATGCTTACATGATTGAACAGTTGAGTGATTATATGGCCAATGTTAAAGGTGAACTAAAACTTATTAGTAAACATGCTTCTATGGTTACAACTCAAGTAGAACAAGTACTTAAAGCTCAGAATGATTTGTTCAATGAATTAAATAGTAAGAAAAATGATAATGCTGTTAGAGTTATGACTAGAGGTGGCAAAATGACTCAGGAACCTTTGTATCCTGAAGGCCATCCTAAGAGAATTGAGCAGGATTCTCGGAGAAATAATATTGATGTGCCTAGTCCTTCTAAAAGGAAGAAAAAGAAAAATGATAGGACTTTGCATGCTTCTAGTGAACCTGTTGTTGACACACATGAGAATCCCAATGATATTTCTATTTCTAATGCTGAAACACAATCTGGTAATGAACATGAACCTAGTGAAAATGTTAATAACGATGCTCATGTTGATGCTCAACCTAGTAATAACAATGATGTAGAGATTGAACCTGCTGTTGATCTTGATAACCCACAATAAAAGAATCAACGTTATGATAAGAGAGACTTTGTTGCTAGGAAGCACGGTAAGGAAAGAGAACCATGGGTTCAGAAACCCATGCCTTTTCCTCCTAAACCATCCAAGAAAAAGGATGATGAGGATTTTGAGCGCTTTGCTAAAATGATTAGACCTATCTTTTTGCGCATGCGATTAACTGATATGCTCAAAATGAATCCTTATGCTAAGTATATGAAAGATATTGTTACAAATAAAAGAAAGATGCAGGAAGCTAAAATTTCCACCATGCTTGCTAATTATACTTTTAAGGGTGGAATACCAAAGAAACTTGGAGATCCAGGAGTACTAACTATACCATGCTCCATTAAAAGAAACTATGTTAAAACTGCTTTATGTGATCTTGGAGCCGGTGTTAGTGTTATGCCTCTCTCTTTATATCGTAGAATTGATTTGAATAAGTTGACACCTACTGAAATATCTTTACAAATGGCTGATAAATCAACTGCTATACCTGTCGGTATTTGTGAGGATGTGCCTGTTGTGGTTGCAAATGTTACTATTTTAACGGACTTTGTTATTCTTGATATTCCCGAGGACGATAGTATGTCTATTATTCTTGGAAGACCCTTTTTGAATACTGCAGGGGCTGTTATTGATTGCACCAAAGGCAATGTCACTTTTCATGTTAATGGTAATGAGCATACGATACACTTTCCGAGGAAACAACCTCAAGTCCACAGTACCAATTCTATTGGAAAAATTCCATCGATTATTTTTGGAGGTTTTGAATTTCCTCTTCCTACTGTCAAGAAGAAATATGATATTCTTATTGTTGGGGATGTGCATATCCCCGTTGAGGTAACCTAGTGTTATTTGAAAATTCTCTGGTTCCATGTTATTCGGAATGAGTTTGTTAATAAGACCCGATCAACCTTGTTAATGGATTCCTTTTGATGAGCATGAGATGGATGAATTTAGAAAACACAACTCTCTGTACCCTCTTTTTACTTTCTGTTATTTATATTAAATAAAGAAAAAAATAGTAATTTCTGTCTATTATCTGAATTATCCATGCAATAAAAAAATACCCTGAAAATAAAAGTTCTCCAAATGCCCTAAAATTTAAATCTGATTTTTTCTAGAATATTTGAGAATGTCTGGCACTGAAAACTGTTGGGGAACGTAGCATAAATTCAAAATTTTCCTACGTGTCACCAAGATCTATCTATGGAGTCATCTAGCAACGAGGGAGGAGTGGATCTACATACCCTTGTAGATCGCGCGCGGAAGCGTTCAAGAGAACTGGGTTGATGGAGTCGTACTCGTCGTGATCCAAATCACCGATGATCCTAGCGCCGAACGGACGGCACCTCCGCGTTCAACACACGTACGGAGAAGCGACGTCTCCTCCTTCTTGATCCAGCAAGGGGGAAGGAGAGGTTGATGGAGATCCAGCAGCACGACGGCGTGGTGGTGGAAGTAGCGGGATTCCAACAGGGCTTCGCCAAGCGCTGCGGGAGGAGGGAGATGTGTCATGGGAGGGAGAGGGAGGCGCCAGGGCTTAGGTATGGTTGCCCCCCCTTTCCCCCACTATATATAGGTCCAAGGGAGAGGGGGGGGCCGCAGCCTTGGCCCTTCCTCCAAGGAAGGGTGCGGCCAGGGAGGAGTCCCTCCTCCCCAAGGCACCTCGGAGGTGCCTTCCCCCTTTAGGACTCTTCCTTTCCCCTTTCTCTTGGCGCATGGGCCTCTTGGGGCTGGTTCCCTTGGCCCATATAGGCCAAGGCGCACCCCCTACAGCCCATGTGGCCCCCCGGGGCAGGTGGCCCCACCCGGTGGACCCCCGGGACCCTTCCGGTGGTCCCGGTACAATACCGGTGACCCCGAAACTTGTCCCGATGGCCGAAATAGCACTTCCTATATATAATTCTTTACCTCCGGACCATTCCGGAACTCCTCGTGATGTTCGGGATCTCATTCGGGAATCCGAACAACTTTCGGGTTACCGCATACTAATATCTCTATAACCCTAGCGTCACCGAACCTTAAGTGTGTAGACCCTACGGGTTCGGGAGAAATGCAGACATGACCGAGATGACTCTTCGGTCAATAACCAACAGCGGGATCTGGATACCCATGTTGGCTCCCACATGTTCCACGATGATCTCATCGGATGAACCATGATGTCAGGGACTTAATCAATCCCGTATACAATTCCCTTTGTCTATCGGTACGACACTTGCCCGAGATTCGATCGTCGGTATCCCGATACCTTGTTCAATCTCATTACGACAAGTCTCTTTACTCGTTCCGTCACACATCATCCCGTGATCAACTCCTTGATCACATTGTGCACATTATGATGATGTCCTACCGAGTGGGCCCAGAGATACCTCTCCGTTTACACGGAGTGACAAATCCCAGTCTCAATTCGTGCCAACCCAACAGACACTTTCGGAGATACCTGTAATGTACCTTTATAGCCACCCAGTTTACGTTGTGACGTTTGGCACACCCAAAGCACTCCTACGGTATCCGGGAGTTGCACAATCTCATGGTCTAAGGAAATGATACTTGACATTAGAAAAGCTTTAGCATACGAACTACACGATCTAGTGCTATGCTTAGGATTGGGTCTTGTCCATCACATCATTCTCCTAATGATGTGATCCCGTTATCAACGACATCCAATGTCCATGGTCAGGAAACCGTAACCATCTATTGATCAACGAGCTAGTCAACTAGAGGCTTACTAGGGACATGGTGTTGTCTATGTATCCACACATGTATCTGAGTTTCCTATCAATACAATTCTAGCATGGATAATAAACGATTATCATGAACAAGGAAATATAATAATAACCAATTTATTATTGCCTCTAGGGCATATTTCCAACAGTCTCCCACTTGCACTAGAGTCAATAATCTAGTTCACATCGCCATGTGATCAACACTCACAGGTCACATCGCCATGTAACCAACATCCAAAGAGTTTACTAGAGTCAATAATCTAGTTCACATCACTATGTGATTAACACTCAATGAGTTCTGGGTTTGATCATGTTGCTTGTGAGAGAGGTTTTAGTCAACGGGTCTGCAACATTCAGATCCGTATGTACTTCGCAAATCTCTATGTCATCTCCTAGATGCAGCTACCACGTTCTATTTGGAGCTATTCCAAATAACTGTTCTACTATACGAACCCAGTTTACTACTCAGAATAATCTGGATTAGTGTCAAAGTTTGCATCGGCGTAACCCTTTACGACGAACTCTTTTACCACCTCCATAATCGAGAAAATTCCTTAGTCCACTAGTTACTAAGGATAACTTTGACCGCTGTCCTGTGATCCATTCTTGAATCACTCTTGTACCCCTTGACTGACTCATGGCAAGGCACACTTCAGGTGCGGTACACAGCATAGCATACTGTAGAGCCTATGTCTTAAGCATAGGGGATGACCTTCGTCCTTTCTCTCTATTCTGCCGTGGTCGAGCTTTAAGTCTTAACTTCATACCTTACAACTCAGGCAAGAACTCCTTCCTCGACTGATCCATCTTGAACACCTTCAAGATCATGTCAAGGTATGTGTTCATTTGAAAGTACCATTAAGCGTTTTGATCTATCCTTATAGATCTTGATGCTCAATGTTCAAGTAGCTTAATCCAGGCTTTCCATTAAAAAAACAGTTTTCAAATAGCTCTGCATGCTTTCTAGAAATTCTACATCATTTCCGATCAACAACATGTTAACAACACATACTCATCGGAAATTCTATAGTGCTCCCACTCACTTCTTTGGAAATACAAGTTTCTCATAAACTTTGTATAAACCCAAAATCTTTGATCATCTCATCAAAGCATACATTCCAACTCCGAGATGCTTACTCCAGTCCTTAGAAGGATTGCTGGAGCTTTGCATACTTATTAGCATCTTTCAGGATTGACAAAACCTTCCGGTTGTATCACATACAACCTTTCCTCAAGAAAATCGTCGAGGAAACAATGTTTTGACATCCTATCTGCAGATTTCATAAATAATGCAGTAATCACTAATGTAATTCCAACAGACTCTTAGCATCGCTACGAGTGAGAAAGTCTCATCGTAGTCAACTCCTTGAACTTGTCGGAAAACATCTTAACAACAAGTCGAGCTTTCTTAATGGTGACATTTACCATCATTGTCCGTCTTCCTTTTAAAATCCATCTGTACTCAACAGCCTTACGACCATCGAGTTGTTCTGCCAAAGTACCCCTTGTACCCCTTGACTGACTCATGGCAAGGCACACTTCAGGTGCGGTACACAGCATAGCATACTGTAGAGCCTATGTCTTAAGCATAGGGGACGACCTTCGTCCTTTCTCTCTATTCTGCCGTGGTCGAGCTTTAAGTCTTAACTTCATACCTTACAACTCAGGCAAGAACTCCTTCTTTGACTGATCCATCTTGAACACCTTCAAGATCATGTCAAGGTATGTGCTCATTTGAAAGTACGATTAAGCGTTTTGATCTATCCTTATAGATCTTGATGCTCAATGTTCAAGTAGCTTAATCCAGGCTTTCCATTGAAAAACACTTTCCAAATAACCCTATATGCTTTCCAGAAATTCTACGTCATTTCTGATCAACAATATGTCAACAACATATACTCATCAAAAATTCTATAGTGCTCCCACTCACTTCTTTGGAAATACAAGTTTCTCATAAACTTTGTATAAACCCAAAATCCTTGATCAACTCATCAAAGCATACATTCCAACTCCGAGATGCTTACTCCAGTCCTTAGAAGGATTGCTGGAGCTTTGCATACTTGTTAGCATCTTTCAGGATTGACAAAACCTTTCGGTTGTATCACATACAACCTTTCCTCAAGAAAATCGTCAAGGAAACAATGGTTTTTTGACATCCTATCTGCAAGATTTCATAAATAATGCAGTAATCGTTAACATAATTCCAACAGACTCTTAGCATCGCTACGAGTGAGAAAGTCTCATCACAGTCAACTCCTTGAACTTGTCGGAAAACATCTTAACGACAAGTCGAGCTTTCTTAATGGTGATACTTACCATCATTGTCCGTCTTCCTTTTAAAATCCATCTGTACCTAACAGCCTTGTGACCATCAAGTAGTTCTTCCAAAGTCTACACTTTGTTTTCATATATGGATCCTCTCTCGGATTTCATGGCCTCGAGCCATTTATCGGAATCCAGGCCCACCTTCGTTTCTCCATAGCTCGTAGGTTCATTGTTGTCTAGCAACATGACTTCCAAGACAGGACTACGTACCACTCTAAAGTAGTACGCATCCTTGCCATCCTACGAGGTTTGGTAGTGACTTGATCTGAAGTTTCATGATCACTATCATAAGCTTCCACTTCAATTGGTGTAGGTGCCACAGGAACAACTCTTTGTGCCCTGCTATACACTAGTTGAAGTAATGGTTCAATAACCTCATCAAGTCTCCACTATCCTCCCACTCAATTTTTTCGAGAGAAACTTTTCCTCGAGAAAGGACCCGATTCTAGAAACAATCCCTTATTGCTTTCGAATCTGAGACAGGAGGTATACCCAACTGTTTTGGGTGTCCTATGAAGATGCATTTATCCGCTTTGGGTTTGAGCTTATCAGCCTGAAACTTTTTCACATAAGCATCGCAGCCCCAAACTTTTAAGTAATGACAGCTTAGGTTTCTTTAAACCATAGTTCATACGGTGTCATCTCATCGGAATTACGTGGTGCCCCTTTTAAAGTGAATGTGGTTGTCTCTAATGCCTAACCCATAAACTATTGTGGTAATTCGATAAGAGACATCATGGTATGCATCATATCCAATAGGGTGCAGTTATGATGTTCGGACACACCATCACACTATGGTGTTCCAGGCTGTATCAGTTGTGAAACAATTTCCACAATGTCTTAATTCTGTGCCAAACTCGTAATTCAGATATTCATCTCTATGATCATATCATAGATACTTTATCCTCTTGTCACGACGATCTTTCAACTTCACCCTGAAATTACTTGAACCTTTCAATAATTCAGACTCTTGATTCATCAAGTAAATATACTCAACATCTACTCAAATCATCTGTGAAGTAAGAACATAACGATATCCACTAGATGCCTCAGCACTCATTGGACTGCACACATCAAAATGTATTACTTCCAACAAGTTGCCTTCCAGTTCCATTTTACTGAAAACGAGGCTTTCAGTCATCTTGCCCATGTGGTATGATTTGCATGTCTCAAGTGATTCAAAAATCAAGTGAGTCCAAACGGTCCATTTGCATGGAGTTTCATATACACTAATAGACATGGTTCGCATGTCTCAAACTTTTCAAAACGAGTGAGCCCAAAGATCCATCAACATGGAGCTTCTTCATGCGTTTTATACCGATATGACTTACGTGGCAGTGCCACAAGTAGGTGGTACTATCATTACTATCTTTTGGCATGAACATGTGTATCACTACGATCGAGATTCAATAAACCATTCATTTTAGGCGTAAGACCATTGAAGGTATTATTCAAATAAACAGAGTAACAATTATTCTCCTTAAATGAATAACCGTATTGCGATAGTCGTAATCCAATCATGTCTATGCTCAACGCAAACACCAAATAACCATTATTTAGGTTCAACACCAATCTCGATGGTAGAGGGAGCGTGCGATGCTTGATCATATCAACATTGGAAACACTTCCAACACATATCGTCAGCTAACCTTTAGCTAGTCTCCGTTTATTCCGTAGCTTTTTTTCGAGTTACTAACACTTAGCAACTGAACCGGTATCTAATACCCTAGTGCTACTAGGAGTACTAGTAAAGTACACATCAACACAATGTATATCCAATATACTTCTATCGACCTTGCCAGCCTTCTAATCTACCAAGTATCTAGGGTAATTCTGCTCCAGTGGTTGTTCCCCTTATTACAGAAGCACTTATTCTCGGGTTTGGGTTCAACCTTGGGTTTCTTCACTAGAGCAGCAGCTGAATTGCCGTTTCATGAAGTATCCCTCCTTGCCCTTGCCCTTCTTGAAACTAGTGGTTTCACCAACCATCAACAATTGATGCTCCTTCTTGATTTCTACTTTCGCGGTGTCGCGAATAGCTCAAGGATCATCATATATGTCCCTGATACATTATAGTTCATCACGAAGCTCTAGCAGCTTGGTGGTAATGACTTCGGAGAAACATCACTATCTCATCTGGAAGATCAACTACCACTTGATTCAAATGATTGTTGTACTCAGACAATCTGAGCACAAGCTCAACAATTGAGCTTTTCTCCCTTAGTTTGCAGGTTAAGAAAATCGTCGGAGGTCTTATACCTCTTGATGTGGGCACAAGCCTGAAATCCCAATTTCAGCCCTCGAAACATCTCATATGTTTCGCGACGTTTCAAAAACGTCTTCGGTGCCTCAACTCTAAACCGTTTAACTGAACTATCACGTAGTTATCAAAATGTGTATGTCAGATGTTCGCAACATCCACAGACAATGTTTGAGGTTCAGCACACTGAGCGGTGCATTAAGGACATAAGCCTTCTATGAAGCAATGAGGACAATTCTTAGTTTACGGACCTAGTCCGCATAATTGCTACTATCAGCTTTCAACTAAATTTTCTCTAGGAACATATCTAAACAGTAGAACTGAAGCGCGAGCTACGACATAATTTGCGAAGACCTTTTGACTATGTTTAGGATAATTAAGTTCATCTTTATGAACTCCCACTCAGACAGACATCCCTCTAGTCATCTAAGTGATTACATGATCCGAGTCAACTAGGCCGTGTCTGATCATCACGTGAGACGGACTAGTCAACATCGGTGAACATCTTCATGTTGATCGTATCTTCTACACGACTCATGCTCGACCTTTCGGTCTTCTGTGTTCCGAGGCCATGTCTGTACATGCTAGGCTCGTCAAGTCAACCTAAGTGTTTGCATGTGTAAATCTGTCTTACACCCGTTGTATGTGAACGTTGGAATCTATCACACCCGATCATCACGTGGTGCTTAGAAACGAACGAACTGTCGCAACGGTGCACAGTTAGGGGGAACACTTTCTTGAAATTATTATGAGGGATCATCTTATTTACTACCGTCGTTCTAAGTAAACAAGATGCAAAAACATGATAAACATCACATGCAATCAAATAATAGTGACATGATATGGCCAATATCATATAGCTCCTTTGATCTCCATCTTGGGGCTCCATGATCATCTTGTCACCGGCATGACACCATGATCTCCATCATCATGATCTCCATCATCGTGTCTTCTTGAAGTTGTCTCGTCATCTATTACTTCTACTACTATGGCTTACGCTTTAGCAATGAAGTAAAGTAATTACATGACGTTTAAGTTGACACGCAGGTCATAAATAAATAAAGACAACTCCTATGGCTCCTGCCGGTTGTCATACTCATTGACATGCAAGTCGTGATTCCTATTACAAGAACATGATCATCTCATACATCACATATATCATTCATCACATCCTTTGGCCATATCACATCACATAGCATACCCTGCAAAAACAAGTTAGACGTCCTCTAATTGTTGTTTGCATGTTTTACGTGGCAGCTATGGGTTTCTAGCAAGAACGTTCCTTACCTATGCAAAGACCACAATGTGATATGCCAATTGCTATTTACCCTTCATAAGGACCCTTTTCATCGAATCCGATCCGACTAAAGTGGGAGAGACAGACACCCGCCAGCCACCTTATGCAACTAGTGCATGTTTGTCGGTGGAACCGGTCTCACGTAAGCGTACGTGTAAGGTTGGTCCGGGCCGCTTCATCCCACAATGCCGCTGAATCAAGATTGGACTAGTAACGGTAAGCATATTGAACAAAATCAACGCCCACAACTACTTTGTGTTCTACTCGTGCATAGAAACTACGCATAGACCTAGCTCATGATGCCACTGTTGGGGAACGTAGCATAAATTCAAAATTTTCCTACGTGTCACCAAGATCTATCTATGGAGTCATCTAGCAACGAGGGAGGAGTGGATCTACATCCCCTTGTAGATCGCGCGCGGAAGCGTTCAAGAGAACTGGGTTGATGGAGTCGTACTCGTCGTGATCCAAATCACCGATGATCCTTGTGCCGAACGGACGACACCTCCGCGTTCAACACACGTACGGAGCAGCGACGTCTCCTCATTATTGATCCAGCAAGGGGGAAGGAGAGGTTGATGGAGATCCAGCAGCAAAACGGCGTGGTGGTGGAAGTAGCGGGATTCCAACAGGGCTTCGCCAAGCGCTGCGGGAGGAGGGAGATGTGTCATGGGAGGGAGAGGGAGGCGCCAGGGCTTAGGTATGGTTGCCCCCCTTTCCCCCACTATATATAGGGCCAAGGGAGAGGGGGGGGGCGCAGCCTTGGAACTTCCTCCAAGGAAGGGTGCGGCCAGGGAGGAGTCCCTCCTCCCCAAGGCACCTCGGAGGTGCCTTCCCCCTTTAGGACTCTTCCTTTCCCCTTTCTCTTGGTGCATGGGCCTCTTGGGGCTGGTGCCCTTGGCCCATATAGGCCAAGGCGCACCCCCTACAGCCCATGTGGCCCCCCGGGGCAGGTGGCCCCACCCGGTGGACCCCCGGGACCCTTCCGGTGGTCCCGGTACAATACCGGTGACCCAAAAACTTGTCCCGATGGCCGAAATAGCACTTCCTATATATAATTCTTTACCTCCGGACCATTTCGGAACTCCTCATGATGTCCGGGATCTCATCCGGGACTCCGAACAACTTTCGGGTTACCGCATACTAATATCTCTATAACCCTAGCGTCACCGAACCTTAAGTGTGTAGACCCTACGGGTTCAGGAGAAATGCAGACATGACCGAGATGACTCTCCGGTCAATAACCAACAGCGGGATCTGGATACCCATGTTGGCTCCCACATGTTCCACGATGATCTCATCAGATGAACCACGATGTCAGGGACTTAATCAATCCCGTATACAATTCCCTTTGTTTATCGGTACGACACTTTCCCAAGATTCGATCGTCGGTATCCCGATACCTTGTTCAATCTTGTTACCGGCAAGTCTCTTTACTCGTTCCGTAACACATCATCCCGTGATCAACTCCTTGATCACATTGTGCACATTATGATGATGTCCTACCGAGTGGGCCCAGAGATACCTCTCCGTTTACACGGAGTGACAAATCCCAGTCTCGATTCGTGCCAACCCAACAGACACTTTCGGAGATACCTGTAATGTACCTTTATAGCCACCCAGTTACGTTGTGACGTTTGGCACACCCAAAGCACTCCTACGGTATCCGGGAGTTGCACAATCTCATGGTCTAAGGAAATGATACTTGACATTAGAAAAGCTTTAGCGAACGAACTACACGATCTTTGTGCTAGGCTTAGGATTGGGTCTTGTCCATCACATCATTCTCCTAATGATGTGATCCCGTTATCAACGACATCCAATGTCCATGGTCAGGAAACCGTAACCATCTATTGATCAACGAGCTAGTCAACTAGAGGATTACTAGGGACATGGTGTTGTCTATGTATCCACACATGTATCTGAGTTTCCTATCAATACAATTCTAGCATGGATAATAAACGATTATCATGAACAAGGAAATATAATAATAACTAATTTATTATTGCCTCTAGGGCATATTTCCAACAAAAACACAGCAGGGGGAGCAAGCACCTGGCCACGAGGGTGGAGGGCGCGCCCTACCCCCTGGGCACACCCCCTGCCTCGTGGGCCCACGGTGGCTCCCCTCCACTTATTCCAGCTACCACACACTCCTTCTTCCTCCCACAAACACCACCAACCAGCTCAAACCCGAGTCCAAGCTCATCTTGCTGCCATTTTCGATCTATTTGCTCAAAGCACCTCTCACAAAATTGCTTTGGCGGATTGTTCCTTGGTATGTGACTCCTCCAATGGTCCAATTAGTTTTTGTTCTAGTGCTTTATTCATTGCATATTTTTGCTGCTTAGGTGACCCTGTTCTTGAGCTTGCATGTCAAATTTATATGGTCAAAAGTAGTTTTGATGCATGATATAGTCTCTAGGCACTTGTGGGAGTAGTTGCTATCAATTTTATTGAGTTTGGTTCACTTCTATTTTGAAGTTACTAAAAATTTCAGAAATTTTCAGAAAAAGATGAAGAGATTTTTGAGGGGCTCATCAAGTCGAAGCTCGAAGGATAAGCAAAGTGAGGAGGATAAGAGGCCCAAGTATAATCTCCCTCGCACCGCGGAGGTCCGGCCGTGTGAATGGCCTTGTGATAATTTCTTGAGAGCAGCCGAGATTTATGATGATTTCTACGAGTTGGCTGAGAATGCAGGCCTCACCGCCTTCCTCCACGACCAACGCGAACAGTATCTCTTACTCACCAATATCTTTGTGCAAAACTTCCATTTCCATGCTAGGAGCTCACCACCTACGGTGGAATTTTATTTATATGATGAGCATAAGGAGATGTCACTTTATGATTTTTGTCGGGTTTGTTTGATCCCTTTTGAGGGCAGTGTAGAGGAATCACATCGTGACGATGTGGATGGGTTTATTGATACCATTGCTGTAGGGGAAACAAGGATGGTTTCCGACGCACGAATTACTAGCATACACTTTCCTGTTCTACGTTACTTTGCTATATTTGCTAGTAGATGCTTAATTGGGCGCGAAAACTGTGGAAACCTGAGTGCCCCTGGTATAGTTATTTTGTGCCATGCCTTATTTCGTGATGACACATTCAATATGGGCGCTATTGTTGCAAAGCGGTTAAATCTTAACCGTACTAAGGGCCCTGTCCTTGGAGGCATCTTCGCCTTGCGCCTTGCTGCACACTTTAACATACCTATTAGGCATTATGAGAAGGAAGAGAAGTTGCTACCTCATGTTTATCTAGATTATAAGAGTATGGTAGCACATGACTTTATTGTTAAGAATAGGGAAAAGGAGCTTAAGTACAAATTAATATTTGGTAAAAATCATCTTGAGACTATTACCTTGCCTGCTCCTTCCTTGTTTGATTTATCTGCAGGTAAGTACCTTGTTCCGTTGGAGGCCATTCACGCCTACCGGAACCATACATCAGCTACAGAGCCAGAGCCGGAACCACAATTTGATCCTCCACGACAGTCTGATTACCAGTGGGATCCGGAGGTGATTGCCAACTAGTGGAAATCTGAGGCTTCTTCTCAGTACGACCCCAACTATTACTATGGATATCCGCCAGGCCAACCGTGGCCATAGACCAACTTAGGTCAAAAGCCTAAGCTTGGGGGAGTATGTATTTCTCACCGACATTACATTCATGTTCACACACTCATTGCTAGTTGTCGGTGCTCATACTTTTTCATTGTATCATCCATGCTAGTTTATTTTCCTTTTTATGCTTTCTTCTTGTGTGTTAATAAACCTTATAAAAAACAAAAAAATTAGTTGTAGCTTTTAATTAGTTTACTTTCCATGCCCGTTGTAGTAGTAACTAAAAAGAAAACCCAAAAATATTTCTTGTTCTTCTTTTGATTGTTGGGAGCTTTCCCATGTAAATAGTTTTATTTATTTCTTGTTCTTTGGGGGTCGAGAGGAGAAGACCATAATTAAATTGTTAAAGTGGCTCTTATATGCATTATTTTTGATTTGACAAAGAGCCCATATTATCTTATCTTCTCTCTTGAATTGAATGCTTGCAGATTTCAGTTTAGTCCAATGCATGTGCACTATTATTATTATCAACACTATTCGGTCGTGCAAGTGAAAGGCAATAATGATGATTATATGATGAACTTATTGAGATGATAAAAGTTGGTATGAACTAGACCTCTCTTGTTTTTGTAAATATGATTAGTTCATCGTTCCTGATTCGGCCTATTATGAATAAACATGTTTGCAATGACAATTAGAGATTATAGTTGCTTATGCCATGCTTAATTAGGTAGGAGCTTATAATGGTTTACCTTGTGTTCCAACATGCTATTAAAATGGTTGTGATGTGGTATGATAGGACGGTATCTTCTTTTGAATGATTCGAGTGGCTTGACTTGGCACATGTTCACGCATGTAGTTGAAACAAAATCAACATAGCCTCTACGATATTTATGTTCATGGTGCACTATATCCTACTCATTCTTGCATTCGGTGTTGATTAATTTTAATGCATGTTCATGACTATTGCCGCTCTCTAGATGGTCGCTTCCCAGTCTTTTGCTAGCCTTCACCTGTACTAAGCGGGAATACTGCTTGTGCATCCAATTCCATAAACCCCAAAGTTATTCCATATGAGTCCACCATACCTACATATATACGGTATCTACCTGCCGTTCCAAGTAAATTTGTATGTGCCAAACTCTAAACCTTCAAATAAACATTCTATTTTGTATGCTCGAATAGCTCATGTATCAACTGGAGCTGTCCATATCTTCCATGTTAGGCGGGTTATTCTCAAGAGGAGTGGACTCCGCTCCTCACTCACGAGAAAATGGCTGGTCACCGGGATGCCCAGTCCCATGCTTTATGCAAATCAAATCAAAATAATTGCAAACAAAACTCCCCCGGGACTGTTGTTATTTGGAGGCACTCGTTGTTTCGAGCAAGCCATGGATTGATGCTTGTTGGTGGAGGGGGAGTATAAACTTTACCATTCTGTTTGGGAACCGCATATAATGTGTGTAGCATGGAAGATATCACCATCTCTCGGTTGTTATGTTGACAATGAAAGTATACCGCTCAAAATATTATTCATATCTATTTCAAAATCAAGCTCTGGCACCTCTACAAATCCCTGCTTCCCTCTGCGAAGGGCCTATCTATTTACTTTTATGCTGATTCATCATCCTCGTATTAAAAAGCACCAGTTGGAGAGCACCACTGTCATTTGCATTCGTTACTGTTAGTTTACATTGAGTATGACTTGACTGGATCTCTTTTACCATGAATTACAATGTCTAGTCAGTCCTTAATCTTTAAAGGTGCTATGCATTTATGTTTTGCGGTCTCAGAAAGGGCTAGCGAGATACCATCTTGTTATATCATATCATGATTGTTTTGAGAAAGTGTTGTCATCCGATATTTATTATTATTGCTCGCTAGTTGATTATGTCATTGATATGAGTAAACATGAGACGTAAATGTTATTGTGAATATGGTTAGTTCATAATCTTTGCTGAAAACTTGAATGCTGGCTCTACGTATTTACAACAACAAGAGCAGACAGAGTTTGTAAATTTTTTTCTTTATCACATTCAGTTTATCAACTGAATTGCTTGAGGACAAGCAAATGTTTAAGCTTGGGGGAGTTGATACGCCTCCGTCGTATCTACTTTTCCAAACACTCTTGCCCTTGTTTTGGACTCTAACTTGCATGATTTGAATGGAACTAACCCGGACTGACGCTGTTTTCAGCAGAATTGCCATGGTGTTATTTTTGTGCAGAAATAAAAGTTCTGGAATGACCTGAAAATCAACGGAGAATTATTTTGGAATATATAATAAATACTGGAAGGAAGATCCACGTCAGGGGGGCCTCCACCTGTCCACAAGGGTGGGGGGCGTGCCTGCCCCCTTGGGCGTGCCCCCTGCCTCGTGGGCCCCCTGACGCTCCACCGACCTCAACCTTGACGCCATATATTCACTTTCGGGGAGAAAAAAACAAGAGGGTAGGATTCATCGCATTTTACGATACGGAGCTGCCGCCAAGCCCTAAACTCTCTCGGGAGGGCTGATCTGGAGTCCGTTCGGGGCTCCGGAGAGGGGAATCCGTCGCCATCATCATCATCAACCATCCTCCATCACCAATTTCATGATGCTCACCGCCGTGTGTGAGTAATTCCATCGAGTTAGTTTTGTTAGGATTTGATGCCTAGTATCCACTATGTTCTGAGATTGATGTTGCTATGACTTTGATATGCTTAATGCTTGTCACCAGGGCCCGAGTGCCATGATTTACGATCTGAACCTATTATGTTTTCATCAATATATGAGAGTTCTTGATCCTATCTTGCAAGTCTATAGTCACCTATTATGTGTTATGATCCGTTAACCCCGAAGTGACAATAATCGGGATACTTACCGGTGATGACCGTAGTTTGAGGAGTTCATGTATTCACTATGTGTTAATGCTTTGGTCCGGTACTTTATTAAAAGGAGGCCTTGATATCCCTTAGTTTCCAATAGCACCCCGCTGCCACGGGAGGGCAGGGCAAAAGATGTCATGCAAGTTCTTTTCCATAAGCACATATGACTATATTTAGAATACATGCCTACATTACATTGATGATCTGGACCTAATTCTGTGTCACCCTAGGTTATGACTGTTACATGATTGATCACATCCGACATAATTCTCCATCACCGATCCATTGCCTACGAGCTTTCCATATATTGTTCTTCGCTTATTTACTTTTCCGTTGTTATTGTTATCATCACTATAAAACACCAAAAATATTACTTTTGCCATTGTTACTTCTGTTATCATTACCACTACTATCATATTACTTTGTTACTAAAGAGTTTGCTGCAGATATTAAGTTTCCAGGTGTGATTGAATTGACAACTCAGCTGCTAATACTTGAGAATATTCTTTGGCTCCCCTTGTGTTGAATCAATAAATTTGGGTTGAATACTCTACCCTCGAAAACTGTTGTGATCCCCTATACTTGTGGGTTATCATTGACTATGATGAGATTTTCTCACTTGTATCGATGCTTAAAAGTCTGTCTGAATCATGTTAGCAGTTGCCGCATTTTATGAAATTTGGCAAATGGATGTCAAAACTTTATTCCTTAATGGATTTATTAAAGAAGAGTTGTATATGATGCAACTAGAAGGTTTTGTCAATCCTAAAGATACCAACAAACTATGCAAGCTCCAGCGATCCATTTATGGACTGGTGCAAGCCCCTCGGAGTTGGAATATGCGCTTTGATAGTGTGATCAAAGCATATAGTTTTATACAGACTTGCGGTGAAGCTTGTATTTACAAGAAAGTGAGTGGGAGCACTATAGCCTTTCTGATAAGTATATGTGAGTGACATATTGTTGATCGGAAATGATGTAGTATTTTCTGGAAAGCATAAAGGAGTGTTTGAAAGGAGTTTTTCGAAGAAAGACCTCGGTGAAGCTGCTTACACATTGAGCATCAAGATCTATAGAGATAGATCAAGACGCTTGATAATATTTTTCAATGAGTACATACCTTGACAAGATTTTGAACTAGTTCAAAATGGAACAATCAAAGAAGGAGTTCTTGCCTGTGTTGCAAGGTGTGAAGTTGAGTAAAGACTCAAAACCCAACCACGGCAGAAAATAGAAAGAGAATGAAAAGTCATTCCCTATGCCTCAGTCATAGGTTCTATAAAGTATGCTATGCTGTGTACCAGTCCTATTGTATACCTTAGCATGATTTTGGCAAGGGAGTACAATAGTGATCTAGTAGTAGATCACTGGACAACGGTCAAAATTATCCTTAGAGGACTAAGGAAATATTTCTCGGTTATGGAGGTGATAAAAGAGTTCGTCGTAAAGAGTTACGTCGATGCAAGCTTTTTACACCGATCTAGATGACTCTAAGTCTCGATATAGATACATATTGAAAGTGGGAGCAATTAGCTAGAGTACCTCCGTGCAGACTATTGTAGACATAGAAATTTGCGAAATACATACGGATCTGAATGTTGCAGACCTGTAGACTAAACTTTTCTCACAAGCAAAACATGATCTCTCTTTGGGTATTAATCACATAGCGATGTGAACTAGATTATTGACTCTAGTAAACCCTTTGGGTGTTAGTCACATGGAGATGTGAACTCATCACATAAAGTTGTGAACTATTGGTGTTAAATCACATGGCGATGTGAACTAGATTATTGACTCTATTGCAAGTGGGAGACTGAAGGAAATATGCCCTAGAGGCAATAATAAAGTTGTTATTTATATTTCCATATATCATGATAAATGTTTATTATTCATGCTAGAATTGTATTAACCAGAAACTTAGTACATGTGTGAACACATAGACAAACAAAGTGTCCCTAGTATGCCTCTACTTGACTAGCTCGTAAGATGGTTAAGCTTCCTAGCCATGGACATGTGTTGTCATTTGTTGAACGGGATCACATCATTAGAGAATGATGTGATGGACAAGACCCATCCGTTAGCTTAGCATAATGATTGTTCAGTTTTATTGCTACTGCTTTCTTCATGACTTATACATGTTCCTCTGACTATGAGATTATGCAACTCCCGAATACCGGAGGAACACCTTGTGTGCTATCAAATGTCACAACGTAACTCGGTGATTATAAAGATGCTCTACAGGTGTCTCCAATGGTGTTTGTTGAGTTGGCATTGATCGAGATTAGGATTTGTCACTCCGTCTATCGGAGAGGTATCTCCGGGCCCCCTTGTTAATGCACATCACTATAAGCCTTGCAAGCAATGTGACTAATGAGTTAGTTGTGGGATGATTCATTACGGAACAGGTAAAGAGAATTGCCGGTAACGAGATTGAACTAGGTATTGAGATACCGACGATCGAATCTCGGACAAGTAACATACCGATGACAAAGGGAACAACGTATGTTGTTATGCGGTTTGACCGATAAAGATCTTCATAGAATATGTAGGAACCAATATGAGCATCTAGGTTCCGCTATTGGTTATTGACCGGAGATGAGTCTCGGTCATGTCTACATAGTTCTCGAACCGGTAGGGTCCGCACGCTTAACATTATGTGACGATTTGTATTATGAGTTATGTGATTTGATGACCGAAGTTTGTTCGGAGTGCCGGATGAGATCGGGGACATGACGAGGAGTCTCAAAATGGTCGAGATGTAAAGATCGATAAATTGGAAGGCTATATTCAGACATCGGAAAGGTTCCCAATGATTCGGGTATTTTTCGGAGTACCGGAGAGTTACGGGAATTCGTATTGGGCCTTAATGGGCCATACGGGAAAGGAGAGAAAGGCCTCAAGGGTGGCCGCGCCCCTTCCCCATGGACTGGTCCGAATTGGACTAGGGAAAGGGGGCGCCCCCTTCCTTCTCCTTCTCCATTCCCTTTTTCCTATTCCATGTGGGAGGTGGAATCCTACTAGGACTAGGGAGTCCTAGTAGGACTCCACACTTTGGGCGCGCCCTATGAGGGCCGGCCTCCTCCTCCATCCATCCTTTGTATACGTGGCCAGGGGGCACCCCATAGACACACAAGTTTATCATTGATCTCATTGCCGTGTGCGGTGCCCCCCTCCACCATAGTCCACATTGGCCATATCGTAGCGGTGATTAGGCGAAGCCCTGTTCCGGTAGCATCATCACGCCGTCGTGCTGACGAAGCTCTCCCTTGACACTCTGCTGGATCGTGAGTTTGTGGGACGTCACCGAGCCAAACGTGTGTAGATCGCGGAGGTGCCATACTTTCGGTACTAGGATCGGTCGATCGTGAAGACATACGACTACATGAACCGCGTTGTCATAACGCTTCCGCTTACGGTCTACGAGGGTACGTGGACAACACTCTCCCCTCTCGTTGCTATGCATCACCATGATCTTGCGTGTGTGTAGGTTTTTTTTGAAATTACTGCGTTCCCCAACAACTCGAGCTTCCCTTGGTAGTTCATTGTCTGGCTCATGTACCGCGAGCCTTGGGCTTTGCTTCCTTGAGGAACCACCTTGGTACATTTTCCTAAACATATTTCTTCCTCTGAAAAATTTCTGAAATTTTTAGTGACTCAAAATAAAAGTGAACCAAACTCAACAAGATTGATAGCAACTACTCCCACAAGTGCCTAGAGGCCATATCATGCATTAAAACTACTTTTGACCACATAAATTTGACCTGCAAGCTCAAGAACAGAGTCACCTAGGCAGCAAAAATTTGCAATAAATAAAGCACTAGAACAAAAACTAATTGGACCATTGAAGGAGTCACATACCGAAGAACAATCCCCCAAAGCAGTTTTGTGAATGGAGCTTTGATCTAGGAGATCGAAAATGGCAGCAAGCTGAGCTAGAACTCGGGTTTGAGCTGGTGGAGGATTTTTTCTATAGGAAGACGAAGTGGGTGGGTGCAAGAATAAGTGGAGGGGTGATACGTCTCCAACGTATCTATAATTTTTGATTGTTCCATGCTTTTATATTATCTATTTTGGATGTTATTGGGTTTATTTTTACACTTTTATATATTTTTGGGACTAACCTATTAACCGGAGGCCCAGCCCAAATTGTTGTTTTCTTGCCTATTTTAGGGTTTCGATGAAAATGAATATCAAACGGAGTCCAAACGGAATGAAACCTTCGGGAACGTGATTTTCTCAATGGAAGAAATCCAGGACACTTGGAGTATACGTCAGGCAAGCAACGGGGCAGCCACGAGACAGGGGGGCACCCACCCCCTGGGCACGCCCTCCACCCTCGTGGGCCACTCGTTGCTCCACCGAAGTACTTATTCCTTCTATATATATATCCATATACCCCCAAACATCGAAGAGCAGAATAGATCGGGACTTCCGCCGCCAGAAGCCTCCGTAGTGACCGAAAACCAATCTAGACCCGTTCCGGCACCCTGCCGGAGGGGGAATCCCTCTCCGGTGGCTATCTTCATCATCCCGGTGCTCTCCATGACGAGGAGGGAGTAGTTCTCCCTCGGGGCTGAGGGTATGTACCAGTAGCTATGTGTTTGATCTCTCTCTCTCGTGTTCTTGAGGTGGTACGATCTTGATGTATCGCGAGCTTTGCTATTATAGTTGGATCTTATGATGTTTCTCCCCCTCTACTCTCTTGTGATGAAATGAGTTTTCCCTTTGAAGTTATATTATCGAATTGAGTCTTTAAGGATTTGAGAACACTTGATGTATGTCTTGCCGTGCTTATCTGTGGTGACAATGGGATATCACGTGATCCACTTGATGTATGTTTTGGTGATCAACTTGTGGGTTTCGCCCATGAACCTATGCATAGGGGTTGGCACACGTTTTCGTCTTGACTCTCCGGTAGAAACTTCGGGGCACTCTTTGAAGTTCTTTGTGTTGGTTGAATAGATGAATCTGAGATTGTGTGATGCATATCGTATAATCATACCCACGGATACTTGAGGTGACATTGGAGTATCTAGGTGACATTAGGGTTTTGGTTGATTTGTGTCTTGAGGTGTTATTCTAGTAAGAACTCTATGATAGATTGAAAGGAAAGAATAGCTTCATGTTATTTTACTACGGACTCTTGAATAGATCGACCAGAAAGGATAATTTTGAGGTGATTTCGTACCCTACCATAATCTCATCGTTTGTTCTCAGCTATTAGTGACTTTGGAGTGACTCTTTGTTGCATGTTCAGGGATAGTTATATGATCCAATTATGTTATTATTGTTGAGGGAACTTGCACTAGTGAAAGTATGAACCCTAGGCCTTATTTCAACGCATTGCAATACCGTTTGTGCTCACTTTTACCACTTGCTACCTTGCTGTTTTTATATTTTCAGATTACAAAAACCTATATCTACCATCCATATTGCACTTGTATCACCATCTCTTCGCCGAACTAGTGCACCTATACAATTTACCATTGTATTGGGTGTGTTGGGGACACAAGAGACTCTTTGTTATTTGGTTGAAGGGTTGTTTGAGAGAGACCATCTTCATCCTACGCCTCCCACAGATTGATAAACCTTAGGTCATCCACTTGAGGGAAATTTGCTACTGTCCTACAAACCTCTGCACTTGGAGGCCCAACAACGTCTACAAGAAGAAGGTTGTGTATTAGACATCAAGGGGGCCCACGTGGGGTCCACGAGGTAGGGGGCGCGCCCCAGGGAGTGGGCACACCATGGACCCTCGTGGCCAGGTGGTGGGTCCCCCTGTTGTGTTCTTTGTGCCAATAATTCTTAAATATTCTAGAAAAAAATCATATAAAATTTTCAATACATTTGGAGAACTTCTATTTTCGGGGTATTTTTTAATGCAAGGATAATTCAGAAAATAGACAGAAAATACTATTTTTGCTTTATTTAATCTAAAAAACATAAAGTAAAAAGAGGGTACAGAGAGTTGTGCTTTCTAACTTCATCCATCTCATGCTCATCAAAAGGAATCCAGTAACAAGGTTGATCAAGTCTTGTTAACAAACTCTTTCTGAATAACATGAAATAAGAGAATTTTCGAATAACACTAGGTTACCTCAACGGGGATATGCTTGTCCCCAACAATAAGAATATCATATTTCTTCTTGACAGCAGGAAGAGGAAATTCAAAACCTCCAATAGTAAACATTGGAATTTTTTCAATAGAATTAATACTGTGGACTTGAGGCTGTTTCCTCGGAAAGTGTACCGTATGCTCATTAGCATTAACATAAAAAGTGGCATTGCCTTTGTTGCAATCAATAGCAGCCCCTGCAGTATTCAAAAAGGGCCTGCCAAGAATAATAGACATACTATCGTCCTCAGGAATATCAAGAATAACAATGTCCGTTAAAATAGTTACATTTGCAACGACAACAGGCACATCCTCACAAATACCGACATGTATAGTAGTTGATTTATCAGCCATTTGCAAAGATGTTTCAGTAGGTGTCAACTTATTGAAATCAAGTCTTCGATATAAAGAGAGAGGCATAACACTAACACCGGCTCGAAGATCACATAAAGTAGTTTTAACATAGTTTCTCTTAATGGAGCAAGGTATAGTTGGTACTCTTGGATCTCCTAGTTTCTTGGGTATTCCACCTTAAAAAGTATAATTAGCAAGCATGGTGGAAATTTCAGCTTCCGGTATCTTTCTTTTATTTGTAACAATATCTTTCATGTACTTGGCATAAGGATTCATTTTAAGCATATCAGTCAAACGCATACGCAAAAAGATAGGTCTAATCATTTCAGCAAAGCACTCAAAATCCTCATCATCCTTTTTCTTGGATTGTTTAGGAGGAAAAGGCATGGGTTTCTGAACCCATGGTTCTCTTTCTTTACGGTGATTCCTTCTAACAAAGTCTCTCTTATCATAACATTGATTCTTTGATTGTGGGTTATCAAGATCAATAGCAGGTTCAATTTCTACATCATTGTTATTGCTAGGTTGAGCATCAACATGAGCATCATCATTAACATTATCACTAGGTTCATGTTCATTACCAGATTGTGTTTTAGCATCAGAAATAGAAATATCATTGGGATTCTCAGGTGTGTCAACAACAGGTTCACTAGAAGCATGCAAAGTCCTATCATTTTTCTTTTTCTTCTGTTTAGAAGGACTAGGTGCATCAACATTAGTTCTCTGATAATCTTGCTCAATTCTCTTAGGGTGGCCCTCAGGATACAAAGGTTCCTGAGTCATTTTACCCCCTCTAGTCACAACTCTAAAAACATTATCATTTTTCTTATTATTTAATTCATTGAGCAAATCATTCTGAACTTTAAGTACTTGTTCTACTTGCGTGGTAACCATAGAAGCATGTTTACTAATAAGCTTACACTACTAGGAAAAGGGCTATAGCTAATATGGACATTAATGGCACACCATATATGTGGCGTGCCACTGCTATATAGCAATGGCGCACCTGATACAGGTGCGCCATTAGTGTCCTCATTACTAATGGCGCACCACACACACGGTGCACCATTACTAACAATTTTTTTCCAAAACTACTAATGGCGCACCAAACACTCCGTGCGCCACTACTAACATTTTTTTTTACTTTTTTTTAAAACTAGTAATGGCGCACCGGGGTAGAGTGCACCATTACTAGTTCAAACTAGTAATGGCGCACCACAACCAAGGTGCACCACTACTAACATTTTTTTTGCAAAAACAGTAATGGCGCACCACCTAATAATGCGCCATTAGTAACCAGGGTTACTAATGGCACATTATTAGGGTTACTAATGGCGCATTATTAGGTGGTGCACCATTAGTAACCTGAGACCAGCTAGATATTTTGGACAGCCACCTACCACACTCACTTTCCCCACTTCATTCTCTCCACCTCCTCCTCCAAGCTTGTCTCGGCTGCCTCCTCCTCCTCACCTCATTTGCACCATAGATTCACTCAAATTAACTGGTTAAATTTCCTTTTTTTGATAGGTAAGTAAGGGGAAAGCTTCTTTATGTTGTAGATCTACTTTTTTCTCCCTCCAACAACGTGCACATGCACTTTTTATGGCCTAGATCTATGTATGTTTGTGGTGTTGCATATGTTTGTGTTTGCAGGTACCGGTATTTGAAATGCGATAGTTGCCAATATTTTGCCGGAATGTTGATTCATTTCCGTTTCGGCGAGAATTTGGCACTACGCATTCTTTTTGGTCCTATTTTTAGGCAAAGTCATGCCAAATTTTTTTGTTCTAACATATCGTTTTGCTCTACACTGTAGGCGACCATGGTCCGCACAATGACCGAAGGCATCGTGAATAGGTTTTTGAGCTCCGCGAAGGCCGAGATGCTTCAAAAGAATGAGACGGAGATAAGATGTCCGTGTCGAAGATGCAAGCTGAGGAGCCTTATGGACTCAGATTCCGTACAGGTGCGGGACCACCTGCTCTTGCGTGGTTTCATGGATGGCTATCGGTGGCAAGGTGATGAAGATGATTATGAAGTCATCCATGGGGGCCGGGCAAGAAATGAGGAAGGGTAGCAAGACAACCGCGGTGAGGGCGGGCGACAAGACGAAGAATCTCCAGGACATGATCACGAAGTAGATGCAGTACACAGTCATCATGTAGAAGATGTCGGACATGTTGATGAGGTAGATGCCGAAGCAGACGAAGGGGCATGATCATGAATATGAAGATGTCGGAGCAGACGATGATGGACCATTGATGGGCTGGGTGCAGGACCCTCATATTCAAGAGCTGCTTCTCAAGCAGACGGATAATGCAAGAGCTGTCGCCCAAGAGAAAGCCAAGCTGGATCAACTGAAGATAGACGCGGTTACTCCATTGTATGAAGGATGTAGGCCCGAGGATACCCGCCTGAAAGTAACGCTCATGGCTCTGGAGATGAATGTAAAACACAAAATGACCGACACATGCTTCGACGAGAACATGTCATTCTGGCATGAACGTCTTCCCAAGGGGAACAAGTGCCCGACCAGTTTCGAGGAGGCAAAGAAAATCATGTGTCCTCTGGATTTACCGCACGTGAAATACCATGTGTGCATGAACAATTGCATCATTTATCGGGACGAGCACGCGGAGTCTACCATATGTCCGGTGTGCAGCGTCACTCGATACAAGAAGAGGAAGAAAGCTCCTCGAAAAGTGGTGTGGTACTTTCCGATCACTCCTCGTCTGCAGAGGTATTTCGCGGACCCTAAGCTAGCAAAGCTCCTAAGTTGGCACGCGGATAGGGAGGAGAATAAGCGAGAAGATGACAGAAATGATCCGGAGATAAATAAAAAGACAAGATGCTGAGTCACCCTAAGGATGCGAGCTAGTGGCAAGCGTTGAACTTTGAACACCCAGAATTTGGGGACGATCCAAGGAACATCGTGCTGGGCGCGAGCACCGATGGAGTCAATCCGTTTGGCAGCCAGAGAAGCACACATAGCACCTGGCCTGTGTTTGTGTGGATGTACAACCTTCCCCCTGGTTGTGCATGAAGAGGAAGTACATTCACATGAGTATGCTAATTGAAGGGCCGAAACAACCAGGGAACGACATCAATCTGTATTTGGGACTGCTGAAAGAGGAGCTAGACACACTGTGGAAAATGCCAGCCAATACGTGGGACGCCGCAGAGAAAGAATTTTTTCCTATGAGAGCTGCACTGCTCACGACGGTGCACGACTATCTCGGTTACGGATATGTCGCGGGGCAGGTGGTCCACGGATTTTCTGGATGCGTCAGGTGCATGGATGACACAATGTATCGCCAGCTAGATAGAGATCCCGGGTCTTCGAAAACCGTGTTCATGGGACATCGAAGGTGGCTTCGCGAAGATAACCCATGGAGAAAACGCAAGGATTTGTTCGATGGTGAAACCGAACCCCGAAGACGCCCGTGTACGAGGAGCGGAGAGGAAATAGACGAGCTGTTGAAAAATTGGAAAGAGTGCCCGGAGCCGGGAAAGAAGCAAAAGGCGTCAGAGCCGCTGCTGAAGGTATGGAAAACGAGGTCTGTTTTCTAGGACTTGCCATATTGGAAGATCCTCCGTGTGCCTCATAGCCTTGATGTCATGCATATCACGAAGAACATGTGCGAGAGTCAGCTTGGTACCTTGCTCAACATGATAGAGAGGACCAAAGATGGGCTGACAGCAAGGGAAGACTTGAAATCAATGGGCATCAGGGAGGAGCTTCACGCTAATGATGATGATGATGAGGCGAAGCAGGACACGGAAAGTCGTCGCAAAGGCAAAAAGGCCAAGAAGACCGGAAATGACTACCCTCCCGCGTGCTTCACTCTAAGTCAGGAGGAGATCGAGCAATTTTTCACCTGCCTCGTAGGAGTAAAACTTCCTTACGGTTACGCAGGGAAGATAAGCAGATACCTAGACTCAGCGAAGCAGAAGTTCAGCGGGATGAAGTCTCACGACTGTCACGTGCTGATGATGCAGATACTTCCAGTTGCAATCCGTGGGATCATGGACGCGCATGTCCGTGAAACGCTATTTGGCCTATGCAACTTTTTCGACATCATCTCTTGGAAGTCGGTTGGCGTGAGGCAACTCAGAAGGCTACAGGAAGAGATCATGGTGATACTATGCGAGCTTGAGATGTACTTCCCGCCCGCATTCTTCGATGTTATGGTGCATCTACTGGTCCATATCGTGGAGGATATCATCCAACTTGGGCCGACGTTCCTGCACAGCATGATGCCATTCGGAAGGATGAATGGTGTCATCAAAGGATACGTTCGCAACATGTCACGTCCAGAGGGAAGCATAGCCAGGGGCTTTCTGACCGAAGAGTGCATCTCCTACTGCACGAATTATCTAGGCATCGAGAACCCCGTTGGTCTGCCCGTCAACAGGCACCTCGGCAGGCTCCCTGGATGGGGTCACCGCGATGGTGGCCGCGAAATGCATGTCTACTTCAAGGGTCGACTCACCCACTTTGAAAGAGCAAACCTAGTCGCGCTACTGTAGCGACGCAACCTCAAACGGTCAAGTCTCTGTGCTTCAGTGTCATCCCTGGATCGGTAATGCTGACACACACAGTACTCGAAGGGTTTATAACAGAGTAGCAATCACACACTTATTACATCGAATGTCTCAAAAGAGAACTTATTACAATAAGTATGGCTTAAGGCCATCTAATACGGTAACATCGGAAGGCTTGGAAGATAAAGTGAGTCCATCAACTCCAACGGTATAGCTGAGCTGCACGACAACGACCTAACGAACCTTACTCCTCGTCTGAAAAGTTGGCAACATAATACGTTGCAGCCCGAAAACAGGTCAGCACATGGAATATGCTGGCAAAGTAACACAGTAGAGCAAGAACAGAATAATGCTATCACTACATGCATATTTGGCTGGTGGAAAGCTCTATGGTTATAATTTTTGCAAAAAGCCAATTTTTCCCTACAACAAAGGAATAGATTTTAATTTAACTATCATGGTAATTCAAACATCATTGAGAAGGTTCCTCCAACTCAATCCCAATTAAAGTGATTAACAACCCAACAATATTAATTAAGAGTTATGAGATACTTAAGATACTCCAAGTACTAGATACTCAAGATTGTCCATAACCGGGGACACGGCTAACCATGATTAGTTTGTACACTCTGCAGAGGTTTGCGCACTTTTCCCCACAAGACTCGTTCTCCTCCATTGGTTTTCTCTCACTACAGGGTGTTTGAGAAACGGATGACCGAGACACAGTCTTTCAGTAACATTAACTCTCTACTCCGGGTAGACCATACCAAACCTACAAACCCACTACCTGCTGATCTACCTCTTCAAGAGCTTCACGTAACTTACTCAACTATGCTAGAGCCCATAATAGCTTGTGGCTGCACACGGAAGTTTCTAGCATGAATCATCTCAGTTCCCTTTGAGCCTGGGTGGCGGTCCATAGGAAGATCACACGGGTACTCCGGTATTTCCAAAAATACAGGCAACACTAGGTACTCCATGTGCCTCAATCCACCCAGATGTGTATTTAAGTTGCCACCTTAAGTTAAACCATTAATTATGAATCTCACATCTGTCATGGATTTCACTCACCCAAACCACGTCTACGAGCATAGCATAGTAATATAAGCAACGCGTAGAAGTAACTCCAAGGGTTTGAATGTAACAGGGTAATAGGTTCTACCTCATCAACAACTTCCCAACCCACATGTTAATGACATCCTAATCATGCAATGTTTGAGGATCAGAACTAATGCATAAAAACTGGGTGATGAAGGAATATGATCAAAGTGTTACTTGCCTTGCTGACGATCCACGTAACCTAGAGACTCCAAATAACACGTTTCGCACTCTGGGAATTCTATCGCAAACAAACAATAGCATACATAAGCAACAATCAAAGAAGCACGGGTAAAACTCAAATAAGAAGATCTAACCGGAAATTTCAACTTAACAACACCGGTTTGCACAAAGAATCAAACCCAACGGAGCAACGAAACTCAAACGGTGAAAGAAACAAGATCCGTTTACTAATCTAAACTAAGGTCAAATTTTACAGTACCAAAATCTTGTTCAAGTTGGTTAAGCGGAAAGAGGGTCTCGAGACGAAGATCTAGGCGCTTGAATCACCTGATTCTGACTAACGAGCGAAAAGATAAACTGAAACAAAAATTGGATCAGAAATCGCGATCGAAAATAATCGCGGAAAAATCTGATAAAAGAAAACCGACGAACAGGTTAACGAACGAGCGTTCGTTATCCGTAACTAACGACTGAAAACCGTTCGTTGAAACGAACGTACGGACGAACGTCCGCTAAAAAGAAGAACCGATAAAAACCGGCGAACCGATCTAAAAAACGAACTAGGGTTTTTCTTAAAAAACCCAATTGGTTTTTTAAAAAAACCAGGCGGCAACGGAACGGCACGTTACCTCTCCGGCGAGGCTCCGGCGAGGCGGGGCTCGGCGGCGGGGCGGCGGGCATGCGGGGCGACGGCGGCGCGGCGCGGCGAAGCGGCGGTGGCGGCGAAGCGCGGGAGGCGGCGGCGGCGGCGGCTTGCGGTGGTGGTGGCGGGGGGCGGCTTATAAAGGGGCGGGGCGGGGTGGCTTGGAGGAGGGGGCAAGGCGGCGGGGAGGAGGAGTCCGGCTCAGACTCCGGTCTGAGTCGGCGGCGGCGGCGCGCGTGGCTCCGCGCGGGAGACGGCGGCGGCGGGAGTTGGGCCGGCGGCTGGGCTTCGGCCCAGTCGGCCTAGGCGCGGGTTTTTTTAAACAATTCCGTCGAACAAAAAAATCCTAGAAAATAAAATAAAAATGTAAAAATGCCAAAATAAAATTTCACCGTCTAAATAAAATATTTAGAACAAGATGAACATTTTCTTAGCCCTAAAATGCAATTTTGAAAACGTGCAATTTTTCTAACGCAAACAAAATCCAAGTAAAATCAAATAAATGATTTTAATATTTTTCCTCCAATATTTCAGTAATTTGGAGAAGTCATATTATCTCCTCTCATATATTAATATGAAATATTTTTGGAGAGAAAAATAATCAAAATCAAAAATCCTCGTTTCATTATTTGATAAAAATCAAATATGAAAACTGGGAAATTCCCCAACTCTCTCCGAGGGTCCTTGAGTTGCTTAGGATTTCGAGGATTGCGAAACAAAAATGCAATAAAATATGATATGCATGAATGATCTATGTATAACATTCCAAATTGAAAATTTGGGATGTTACAAACCTACCCTCCTTAAGATGAATCTCGCCCTCGAGATTCGGGTTGGCTAGAAAATAGGTGTGGGTGGTCCTTGCGGAGATCATCCTCTCGTTCCCATGTGGCTTCGTCCTCGGTATGGTGGCTCCACTGAACTTTGCAAAACTTGATAACCTTGATGTGGGTGACTCGGCTAGCAAACTCAAGAATCTTAACTGGCCTTTCCTCATAAGTCAAATCACTTTCCAACTGAATCGCCTCCAAGGGTACTGTATATCTTAACGGTATATCGGCCATCTTAGCATGACACTTCTTCAACTGCGAAACGTGGAACACGTCATGAACTCTTGACAGTCCTTCAGGTAACTCCAACTTGTAGGCAACTTCTCCCATTCGTTCCAAAACACGATACGGTCCTACAAATCTCGGGGCTAACTTTCCTTTAACTCCAAAACGTTTCACTCCAAGCAAAGGGGATACTCGCAGATTTGCTCTATCTCCAATTTCATAGGTTACCTCCTTGCGTTTCGAATGTGCATAACTCTTCTGCCTGGACTGAGCAATCTTCAGTCTATCACGAATCAGCTTAACTTTCTCTTCAGACTCCTTGATCAAGTCTGGTCCAAACAACTGTCGGTCTCCTACTTCATCCTACATTAACGTCGTTCTGCACCTTCGTCCGTACAGGGCTTCGAACGGTGCCATCTTCAAACTGGCTTGGTAGCTATTGTTGTATGAGAACTCTACGTAAGGCAAATTGTCATCCGAACTAGATCCATAATCTAGCGCATAGGCTCTCAACATGTCCTCCATAATCTAATTGACTCTCTCTGTCTGCCCATCTGTATGCGGGTGAAACATTGTACTGAACTCCAGTCTTGTTCCCAAAGTCTGGTGTAACTGATGCCAAAACTTTGAGGTAAACTGCGTTCCTCTATCCGATACAATGGTCCTCGGAACTCCATGCAGACATACGATCCTGGACATATATATCTTGGCCAACTTCGCACTGGTATAAGTGGTTTTCACTGGGATGAAGTGAGCCACTTTGGTCAAGCGATCAACTACTACCCATATGGAATCATATCCCGATTTGGTCCTAGGCAATCCGATGATAAAGTCCATGCCAAGTTTATCCCACTTCCATTCGGGTATCGGCATAGGCTGTAACAATCCTACCGGCTTTTGATGCTCTGCCTTCACTCTCTGACATACATAACATACGGCTACATACTCGGCAATATCCTTCTACATACCTGTCCACCAGAATCGTTCCTTCAAATCCAAATACATCTTGGTGTTTCTGGGGTGTATCGAGTATGGTGAATCATGAGCCTCCTGAAGTATTAACTTCCTGATTTCTGCGTTATTGGGCACGTATATCCGGTCCTCAAACCATAAGGTATCGTGCTCATCCTCATGAAAACCTTTGGCCTTTTCTTCGCTCATTTTCTCCTTTATCTCGGCAATCTCTTTGTCCTTCTGAGCTTCTCGAATCTTGCCCAACAATGTAGACTGAACCTCCATTGTTGCAACAAAACCTCTTGGAACAATCTCTAATCGAAGTTCCATGATATGCTCTGCTAACTCCTTTGGCACTCCCTTACTTGCAAGGATATTAGCATAACTCTTCCGGCTCAAAGCGTCTGCTACGACATTGGCCTTTCCTTGGTGATAGTGCAGCTTCATGTCATAATCCTTTATAAGCTCCAACCATCTCCTCTGCCTAAGGTTCAATTCCTTCTGTGTGAAGATGTACTTCAAACTCTTATGATCCATGGTAATGTCTCCAAGTCTTCAATGCATGCACTACGGCCGCTAACTCCAAATCATGCGTGTCATAATTCAACTCGTGAGGTTTTAGTTGTCGCGAGGCATACGAAACAACTCTTCCGTCCTGCATAAGCACACATCCAAGTCCTAAGCGAGAGGCGTCGCAATACACTTGGAAATCCTTATGTATATCTGGCAGTGTCAGCACTGGGGTTGTAGTCAAACGTTTCTTCAAGTCCTGGAAACTTGCCTCGCAATCTTCCGTCCATTTAAACTTGGTATCCTTCTTCAATATCTCCGTCATTGGCTTCGCAATCTTTGAAAAATTCTCAATGAATCTCCTATAGTAACCCGCGAGTCCAAGAAAACTACGGATCTCGCTAACTGAAGTGGGTGCCAACCATTCAGTGACTGACTGGACCTTGGTGGGGTCTACTACTATACCTTCTCCTGATATAACATGTCCAAGGAATCCAACTTCCTTCAACCAAAACTCGCATTTGGTGAACTTGGCATACAACTGATGTTCCCTGAGTTTCTCGAGAACAAATCGCAAATGCTCCTTGTGCTCCTCTTCATTCTTCGAGTATACCATAATATCATCAATAAACACCACAACAAACTTTTCCAAATATTCCATGAATACCTTGTTCATCATGCTCATGAAATAGGCAGGGGCGTTGGTCAGTCCAAACGACATGACCGTATACTCATATAATCCATAACACGTGGTGAATGCTCTCTTTGGTATATCTTTCTCTCGAATCTTCAATTGATGGTACCCCGATCGCAAATCGATCTTCCAAAACACCTTAGCTCCTTGCAGCTGATCAAATAGATCATTGATCATCGACAGTGGGTACTTGTTCTTGATCGTCACTTCATTCAAGGCCCGATAATCAACAACCATTCTTAGGGATTTATCCTTCTTCTCAACCAAAAGCACTGGGGCTCCCCAAGGTGATGAACTCCTTCGAATGTATCCTTTCTCCAATAACTCCTTGATCTGTTTCTTAATCTCCTCCAGATCATTCGCGGGCATCCGATAGGGTCTCTTGGATATTGGCCCTGTACCTGGCAATAGCTCTATCAAAAACTCGATGTCTCGATCTGGTGGCATGCCTGGTAACTCTTCTGGAAAAACATACGGGTAATCCCTCACTACAGGCACTTCCTCCTAAACAACTCCTGTGAGGTATTCACTTGGCTCCTCCTAGGCACATGCCTAGATACATACTTAATCCTTTTTCCCTCTAGGGTGGTGAGATAAATCGTCTTACTAGCACAGTCAATACTCCCTCCATACTTTGACATCCAGTCCATGCCTAATATCACATCCAATCCTTGTGACTCCAAGATAATTAGGTCAGACGGAAAAACATGGGTTCCAATGGTTAGGGGTATCTGGTCACACCATCGACTAGCCATATACTCTGCTCCAGGTGAACTTACTAAGAGAGGGGTCCTAAGGGTTTGGGTTGGTAGTTTAAACTTATCCACGAATCCCCTTTATATGTATGAATGCGATGCACCAGTATCAAATAGAACAAGAACGGTAAATGACTTAACCAAAAACTTACCTATAACCGCGTCTGGCTGCTCTTCAACCTCCTCCATGTTAACGTGGTTCACTTGTCCTTTGTTGAATGGATTGGGCTTCTTCCCAGCGCTCCCATTTCCGTTTCCATTCTTTCCTTCAGGGCACTCCGTGGCATAGTGTCCAGTCTCCCCGCACTTAAAGCAAGTAACGTGACTTAAATCTCTTTTGGCGGGTGTGGCTGGATTGGGGCAGTTCTGATTGTTATTGGCTCTGTTCCCATTCCCATTCTTAGTACCATTGTGGTTATGCGATCCTCCTCCGGTGTGGTTATGACCTCCATGGTTATGTACAAGTCCTCCCGGGTTCGGGGTTAGGCGAGGCTTCTGCTGAGCTCCTGAGTTATACCTCCCTTGTCCATACTTCCTCTTACGGCTCTCAATCTGCTGCTGCTTCCCTTCAATCATAAGAGCCTTATCTACCAACTGCTGGTAGTTGTTGAAGGTTGCTACCATCAACTGCATACTCATCTCATTATTCAGCCCTTCCATAAACTTCTCCTACTTCGTGGCATTTGTGGCCACATCGTCAGGGGCATAACGAGATAGCTTGCTAAACTCATCCACATACTAAGCCATAGTACGGTTCCCCTGGCGTAAGTTGCGAAACTCACGCTTCTTCAGATTCATGGCTCCAGTTGAGACATGGGTTGTGCGGAAAGCTTGCTGAAATTGGTCCCATGTCACCGTGGCTATGGGGTAGGTGACAGTGTAATTCTCCCACCATGATGATGTTGGTCCATCCAACTGATGTGCGGCAAAACGCACCTTCTCAGCATCAGTGCATCCTGAAGTGGTTAACTCCCTTCCAATCCTGCGGATCCATCATCTGCTACTATAGGCTCGATGCTACTGGAAAACACCGGCGGTTGTAACCTTAGAAAACAGGCTAGGTTGTCCACTGGCGGCGGGTTGTTGTTGTTGTTGTTGTTGTTGTTACCCTGGTTCTGAACTAGCAATTGCATCAAGGTGTTCTGCTTCTGGATCAACTGAGTGAGCTCCAGCGGGAAGGCAAATCCGGGGTCATGTCTCGGAGGCATCTGATGGGTTTAGATGGAAGAGATTAGAATAGAATGAGGTCTAATGAGAAGGCACTACCCATATGCACATGAGACAAACACAATCATTTCACTCAATCAATCAAGCAAGGGCATACAAGCGGTCTAGAACTATCGCAAAAGTGCTCAACTACTACTGAATACATGGGGGAATACTACTAATCATTGGGTGGTCATCTAGAAATTTTGATCGGCAGACGACTCCATGATATCTGCTCCAACTTCGTCTTCAAAGTCATCATCACTAGGGTCAGAGTCGGTGTCGTCGATGATGATGTAATCCTCTGGACGGATCTCCTTAGGTTCTTCATCTTCTTCTACTGTAGTGGGGTCTCCCATGAATATTCCGATCTTCTTAATCAGGTCATCATTCTTCTCCAATAGTGTCACAATTTCCTCATATCCATCGAGTGTAGACTTAAGTTCTTCTTCCAGCTCGATGATCCTTGTCTTCGCCTTCTTCAAATCTATCATGTCTGTGCACATCTGATTCTCCTGGTGTCGAATGTGTTGGTTTAACTCCTGAAAGCTGCAATTGATCTATCCTTCCTGGTGCTGATCATCTCCCATTGCTCGTCTCGGCGCCGACATATCTGGTAGATAGTGTCCTTAAGATCTTTGTGATATACTTCTCCAATACGTCCCATGGTGATGTGAGTTGCCATACTCTTTCCTAAACTCCAGGTTGGTGCGTCGAAGGAAAATTCTATAGGTTTAGTGACTGGCGTGAAGGTCCTTCCTGGAAATTGAACTTGAATCATCCATCGCTCCTCTTCTAGTAAAGTGGCATTGTATGTCCCGGTGAAGCTTGGTATTCCAATGTTCAAGTACCTAGTCACTTCCTTCAAGTTTCGTCCAAAAGGTGCATCTTCATTCGGTTGTGCAAACTTGTTCCTTGCGTCCGCCATCCTAAAGAGTGGAAAATGGAGAGGAGTCAAAAATGAGAAGAGAATAGTGATCTAGGGCTTTAGCTTAGTGGTCGTGTCCTACACTCAGCGTGTGCTCTGATACCATCTTTGTAGCGACCCGACCTCAAACAGTCAAGTCTTCGTGCTTCAGTGTCATCCCTGGATCGGTAATGCTGACAAACACAGTACTCGAAGGGTTTATAATAGTGTAGCAATCACACACTTATTACATCGAATATCTCAAAAGAGAACTTATTACAATAAATATGGCTTAAGGCCATCTAATACGATAACATTGGAAGGCTTGGAAGATAAAGTGAGTCCATCAACTCCAACGGCATAGCTGAGCTGCACGGCAACGACCTAACGAACCTTACTCCTCATCTGAAAAGTCTGCAACATAATACGTTGCAGCCCGAAAATGGGTCAGCACATGGAATATGCTGGCAAAGTAACACAGTAGAGCAAGAACAGAATAATGTTATCACTACATGCATATTTGGCTGGTGCCAAGCTCTATGGTTACAATTTTTGCGAAAAGCCAATTTTTCCCTACAACAAAGGAATAGATTTTAATTTAACTATCATGGTAGTTGAAACATCATTGAGAAGGTTCCTCCAACTCAATCCCAATTAAAGTGATTAACAACTGTCATGGTATTCTCACGGGGGGTGTGCAAGAGGACATATGCCACAAGGCGACTTCGTGTGAGGACAAGACTGCTGCCGGAATATCCAGGGACGGGTATGCGAGTATCACGCGCTAGTTTACCCAGGTTCGGGGCTCTCCGGAGAGATAACACCCCTACTCCTGCATGTCTGAGTATATGTGGTATATCTGGTACAGAGTTGCTCCTGGAGCTGTATCTCGGGCATGCGTGCCCATGGCCGAGTGGCCGTATGAACTAGTGGCCATGCATGAGTGTGTGTGTGTGCTAGCTAGCTGTCTTGCTAGCTAGCATGCATGCGTGAGGCCCCCCCTGATGGATGGATGGAGCTAGCTTATATAGTGGTAGGCATGGGTGGTGGTAGCATTGGTTGTAAGCTACCTTGGGTAGCTTACAAACCAAGCTATGTAGTGGCATGGTCTAGGCATGGTGCATGTCATGCTTGTCCCCTGGGGTACTTTATAAATCAGTACCCAGGGGACACAGTACACTGTAGATGACATCACGGTATGGTCGTCCCGTCGGTGTCTCGTCAGGCTGCAGTTGACTTCGGGCAGTCGGCCTGGCGAAGGAGTCGGCAGCCAGCAATTGGCCTGGTGGAGGAGTCGGCAGCCAGCAGTCGGCCTGGTGGAGCAGTCGGCAGCCAGCAGTCGGCCTGGTGGAGCAGTCGGCAGCCAGCAGTCGGCCTGGTGGAGGAGTCGGTAGCCAGCAGTCGGCCTGGTGGAGCAGTCGGCAGCCAGTAGTCGGCCTGGTGGAGCAGTCAGCAGCCAGCAGTCGGCCTGGTGGAGCAGTCGGCAGCCAGCAATCGGCCTGGTGGAGCAGTCAGCAGCCAGCAGTCAGCCGCCGGCCAGGTAGTTGGACTGAAGGGCTTTGCTAGCCCCGATGTCTTGAACTCTTGTCTCGCCGTCTTCGGGGTATCCGTGTCCAATTACTCCGACAGTAGCCCCCAAGCCTCCGGGTAACTTGGCAAAGTTGGGCGGAGGTTTTTTGGCAAGTGTTCATGGAAATGATCATGAAAAAGACAAAGTTAGTCCACGCAGATATATCAAATGTTTTCTTTAAGCATTGCAAGTTTAATGCAGAGGGTGCTGACTCGGTTTCATTCGAGCCCCCTTAATATTTTTTGTGTTCCCTCCACTTTTTGGCTTGTGCTCTTGCTTGCTGGACAGCCGCTCTGCGGTCTGTGGCTGAGAGTGGGCCGCGAAGTGGAGTGTACAGTACTCAGAGTCTGGGAGCAGATTCAACCGAGTAGATACTTGTAAAGGAAACGGCCAGATCGCCCGATCCGTTTTTCTTCCCGAACATTTTTCGCGTGGGTGGCCTCCAGCGTTTACTCTTGCTAGTCGGACAGCCGCTCTACAGTCTGTGACTAAGAGTGGGCCTTTGGTACCGCGCACGGTACTAAGCCGTCTGTGGGAACTAACGTCTCAGGCCAAGCGGCCAGCCCCGGGGCCAACTCTGGTTGGCGCCGGGGTGAACAGTGATGTAACTATAATAAAATGCGGAGATAGCTCCCGAGCATCGCTCGGGGTTATCCGTGCTCTTGCGGTGCAAAAAATATGCAGGTGAGGAACTCACACTGATTTTCGTGTAGTCAAGACGGAGGTTGAGCCTCCGGGTGCTCGAAGGGGTCCCGGCCGGTCAGGCTCGACCGGCCAGGCGGCGATGCATCTTGCAGCACCTATCTTCTTCTTTTTCTCTTCTGCCGGCTGTTCGGAGCCGGACAAAACTCTTCTCTTATTTGCAATCTTCCGTGGGGGCGCGCCAGCGCACCCACTGGGTGTAGCCCCCGAGATTCGGGCCGACTGCTGAGCAGTCGGGCCGGATCTTCTGGCAACTACTTTGTCTTCTTCTTTGCGGGGCCGCGTCAGCGCACCCGCTGGGTGTAGCCCCCGAGATCTGGGCCGACTGCTGAGCAGTCGGGCCGGATCTCCCGGCAACTACTTTGTCTTCTTCTTCGCGGGGGCGCGTCAGTGCACCCGTGGGTGTAGCCCCCGAGATCTCGGCCGACTGTTGAGCTGTCGGGCCGGATCTCCCGGCAACTTCTTTGTCTTCTTCTTCCCGGGGGCGCATCAGCGCACCCGCTGGGTGTAGCCCCTGAGATCTGGGCCGACTGTTGAGCTGTCGGGCCGGATCTCCCGGCAACTACTTTGTTTTCTTCTTCACGGGGGCGCGTCAGCGCACCCGCTGGGTGTAGCCCCCGAGATTTGGGCCGACTATTGAGCTGTCGGGCTGGATCTCACTGCAACTACTTTGTCTTCTTCTTCGCGGGGGCGCGTCAGCGCACCCGCTGGGTGTAACCCCCAAGATTCAAGCCTAGGCTCGATCGGCCAGGCGTCGAGGCGAACAGGCAGCAGTGCCGGCGCTCTTGCCGGCCAGATGTTGAAGTAGGCAAGCAGGCCGGGTCGCGTCTAGCCGTCCATGTGGCGAAGCAGACGGACGGACAGACGGACGTTTTCTCTTTTCTTCTCTTATAGCAGGCGGACGTATGAGCTGCTCTTTCTTTTTTTTTGTCCGACTGCATGTGAGCAGCCGGACGCCACCAGTCGGCCTCACCTTTTCTCTTCAGCCGGCAAGCAGGCACTCGGCCTCTTCTTTGTTTGGGCAGCCGACATCTCTTTTCCACCTGGCCCAATTTCATTTTTTTCCCTTAGCTAGCAGCCGGCCCGACTTTTCCTCCAACCGTCCACACTCTTTTTCTTTCTTTCTTCCCTTCGGGCACTCGACGGCAGCAGTCGGCTGGAGCAGGGGCGCAGCAGCCGGCGTCAGGGGAGGCCGGCTGCAGAGCAACCGCTGGCGAAGGGACACGCGCGGGCGCAGGAAGCCGGCCCGGAGCCGCGGCCGGCTGGGCAAGGCGGACCCGGCGGCGCTGCAGGGCGCGGGGACGCGGCCGGGCCAGCACGGAGGGGCGGTGCCCGCAGGGAACCCAGGCAGGGACGGCCCACGGAGTCGACGCGCGGAGCACCCGGCGCGGAGTAGGGCGGGCGCGGGGCGATGCAGGGCAGGAGCCGGCCCGGAGCAGCGGCCGACTGGAGGTTGAGGCGCGGGGCGGGAGCTGGCCCGAAGCCGCGGCCTACTGGAGGCGAAGGCGCGAGCCGGCGGCGCTACAGGGAGGTCGGGGAGGAGCCTGCGTGGGGGCGAGGGGAGACGAGCCGACTAGCGGACAGGCCGGACCCGCCGTTGCTGAGGTCGAGGATGAGGCAGCGCGTGGAGGAGGGCGAAGCCGACGAGCAGTCCGTCGTGCTCGGAGCCGGCCAGCGAGCGCGAGCCGTCGGGTACGCGCGGAGGAGTGACTCCAGGTGCAGGCGCGAGGCGATGACGGAGGACCTGAGAGGACCACTTTGGCGTGGCGGGGTGCGGACAGCCGATGCGGCGCCGGCGTGCGGAGCAGCCGGCGCGGAGCAGGCGGCCTGGGCAGGAGCACACGCGGGGATGCAGTCTGTGGGGACGCATGAAGCCGGCAGGCGCGGGTCGCGCGTTGCCGGGTGCCGGCGAGGCCGGAGCCGGCAGGGGCGCCAGGCCTCGGGCGCGGGCGAAGAGGAGCTAGGCCGGGCGAGATCGAGGCAGCCGGCCAGCGCGCACAGCCACTGGACGTCCCCGCATGCATTTGAACCGGGCTAGCTAGCAAGCTACTAGTATGCATGTAGTCCAATCCATTGGGTTTGCTTAGCTAGCTAGCTAGCCATGCACAAAGGCGTGCATGCACAGTAGCGACAGCAAGGCGTGGTAGTAACTATAGCTACAACGAAACATTGCATGGCGGCAATTGTGGCCACAACGAAGCATGGGAGCATCTACAGCTACAGTGAGGCAGGCGGGCTAGCTCACTGTGGAGGCAGGGCAAAAGCCGTGGGAGTGGATGAGGACAGCATGCGAGCACCGGCCACCGCGAAGAGGCCGACGGCGACGCAGCTGGCCGGAGCGAAGCAACACAGAGGAGCAGGCGCACAGCTGTGGGTGGAGAAGCGCACGGATGGATGCGGCCAACGGAAGCGAGGCGGCCGCGACGCATGCGCACGGACAGAGACGGCGCGGAGCCGGGGCCGAAGCGGCACTCGCGGACTAATGATGGGTGACGAAGATGCACCACCCAGCATGGACGCGCCGAGGGCGTGCTCATGTAGAGCCCTCGGCCAGCGTCGGACAGGTGACGACGTCGCGGTGATGATAAAGATGGCAAGGCCGACGGCGAGGACGCGTCGCCCCTCGTGGCTGCTCCGGGGGCATGTTGATGTCGGGCCCCCGAGCGCTACCAGAGAGATGACGGTGATGTCGCGGCAGAGATGACGAAGATGGTCCCGCCCGGACTACGAAACCAGCAGCAGCGCGGTAGCATAGTACCGCCCCACGGTGGGCGTCAAATGACGTGGTATTCTCACGGGAGGTGCAAGACGACATATGCCACAAGGTGGCATCGTGTGAGGGCAAGACTGCTGCCGGAATATCCAGGGACGGGTATGCGAGTATCACACGCTAGTTTACCCAGGTTTGGGGCTCTCCGGAGAGATAACACCCCTACTCCTGCATGTCTGAGTGTATGTGGTATATCTGATACAGAGTTGCTCCTGGAGCTATATCTCGGGCATGCGTGCCCATGGCCGAGTGGCCGTATGAACTAGTGGCCATGCATGTGTGTGTGTGTGCTAGCTAGCTATCTTGCTAGCTAGATGCATGCGTGAGGCCCCCCTGATGGATGGATGGAGCTAGCTTATATAGTTGTAGGCATGGATGGTGGTAGCGTTGGTTGTAAGCTACCTTGGGTAGCTTACAAACCAAGCTATGTAGTGGCATGGTCTAGGCATGGTGCATGTCATGCTTGTCTCCTGGGGTACTTTATAAATCAGTACCCAGGGGACACAGTACACTGTAGATGACATCACGGTATGGTCGTCCCATCGGTGTCTCGTCAGGCTGCAGTTGACTTCGGGCAGTCGGCCTGGCGGAGGAGTCGCCAGCTAGCAGTCGGCCTGGTGGAGGAGTCGGCAGCCAGCAGTCGGCCTGGTGGAGGAGTCGGCAGCCAGCAGTCGGCCTGGTGGAGGAGTCGGCAGCCAGCAGTCGGCCTGGTGGAGGAGTCGGCAGCCAGCAGTCGGCCTGGTGGAGGAGTCGGCAGCCAGCAGTCGGCCTGGTGGAGGAGTCGGCAGCCAGCAGTCGGCCTGGTGGAGGAGTCGGCAGCCAGCAGTCGGCCTGGTGGAGGAGTCGGCAGCCAGCAGTCGGCCTGGTGGAGGAGTCGGCAGCCAGCAGTCGGCCTGATGGAGCAGTCGGCAGCCAGCAGTCGGCCTGGTGGAGCAGTCAGCAGCCAGCAGCCAACAGTCGGCCTGGTGGAGCAGTCGGCAGCCAGCAGTCGGCCTGGTGGAGCAGTCAGCAGCCAGCAGTCAGCCACCGGCCAGGTAGTTGGACTGAGGGGCTTTGCTAGCCCCGATGTCTTGAACTCTTGTCTCGCCGTCTTCGGGGTATTTGTGTCCAATTACTCCGACAACAACCCAACAATATTAATTAAGAGTGATGAGATACTTAAGATACTGTGACGTCCGGATAGTTAAGCTACAGTAATCCCATACTAATGTTGCCACATTATCACATTTACTGTTGCTAAGTCCCACGTTCATTCAAGTAAATAAAAAATTCAAATTGCAAGTGAGAAAACATTTCTTCAAATGGTCAAACAAAAATGTTTACAATATTATAAATAATCCCCTGATATTTTTCAAAGAGGAACTAACATTTAATGAATTTTTAAATTACCCCTAGAAATATTTTAGTGGATGAGCGGAATTAAATAAACACATTTTAATTCAAATATAATTTTGAACAGTTTCAACTGACCTCAAAACCTTTTGTGCAACCCTGTAAGATAGCCTAGTATTTATGTGCTAAGTCTCACAATTAAAAAAATCACCTAACCACAAAAAGTAAATGCATAATATTAGAGAAAACTACGAAACAATAAATAAAATAATAAAATGATAAGGCCTGCATTACTATGCACTTGTAGCCTAGTGCTACAGTGCCAGCCCAAGCCCACAATGCCTTTTTCCTCTCCTATGTACAGAAGCTGGGAGGCCATGGTGTGGTGGATGCGTGCCCGCCATCCAGGCCGACGACTGACGTCGTGTCAAGCATCCGGCGGAACCCCGTGATGGATAAGAACACCCCGCACGCCCTAGACAAACCCTAGATGCTTTCCCCTCACCCCTCGCCTCACTCTCTCCCTCACAGTACCCCACCGCGCCGCTGCCGCCATGGTCGTCATCGTCGCCGCGGCCACCGACTTCCCCGACGCCCGAAGCACTGTCCAGGAGCTTCCTCACCTTCTTCTCATTCGACTACGCCCACCAAATCGAGTTGAGCCGTCCCGTATGCTCGCCATCGAGCACATCTTCGTTGTGTACATCGTCGGCGTTCGGCGTCGTTTGCCGCTACTCCGGTCCGTCCCCGGCCTCCCCGAACTCATCATCGAACTCGCAGTGAGCTTCTCCTCCTGATCCCCTCTCCCCCGGTCTTAATCCGTGCCTTATGACGCCGCCCCGCCGCCATGGCCGAAGATCGCCATGGCCGTGTCTACACTCCTTCACACTCACAACACCGCGGTCCGCGCTCTCGCGCAAGCCCTGGCCGCACCTACCACGCGCGTGTCCAGCCGCGTCGCCCAACTCGCTACTGCCCCCTCGCTCGTCTCCTGCTACTGCTGCACAACGCGCCTTCCTGCTGCCTTCCAGCGTCGCCGCTGCTGGCGCCTCCCGCTGCCGCCGGTGCCGGCAGCTTGCCTCCTCCGCCACGCATGGCGCGTCGTTGCTCCGGCCGCCGCTGGCCCCCCTCCTCGCGTCGCCTTGTTATCCGCCGGCGCTGGCCGCACTCACAGCCTTGGCCTCTGCCGCGCTCGCGTGTGCACGCCCGCCTCCCCCCGATCTTCTCTGTCCTGCTAGATCGGGCCGGCCCTTTTCTAATTGGGGTTAGATTAGGCCTAACCCCCCCTGATATTGATAATACCACCCTATTAAAAATATTAGAAGTAGTTAAACAAAAGGAAAAGAAAAGCCTAGACAATGACAGGTGGGACCCGGGGACCATGTTGACCAGTCAATGGGGCAACGTTGACGGCTGACTAGGCAGTCAACGGGGCCCATTGTCAGCCCCTGGTACAGCGTTGGGTGCACTGGACCGGGTGCACCTAGCCTTTTTCTTTTATTTTATTCGAAATTAAATAAATTCCAGAAATTCTAAAAATGATTTAAAACTTTAGAAAATCATATAAAATTAACCGTAGCTCAAATGAAAATACTTTCTACATGAAAGTTGCTCAGAACGACAAGACGCTTCCAGATACGCAGCCCGTTCGTCCGGTACACATCCCTAGCATAGCAAACACACAACTTTCTCCCTCCGGTTCATCTGTCCGAAAACGCGAGACTTCAGGAATACTTTCCTGGATGTTTCCCCCCTTCGCCGGTATCACCTATCCCTGCATTAGCTCACCCCTAGCACTACGTATTGCCATGTTATACTTTGTGATGCTTTGTTTGCTCTGTTATTTATTGTGTTCCCCCTCCGTTACTTCTTTCCGGTACCGCTGCTTATACCCCTGTGATAGACTACATCGACGACGACCCCTCTCTCTTTCTAGAGCAACCAGGCAAGCCCCCCCCTTTGATCACCAGATATCGCCTACTCTTCTCTCTACTTCTTGCATTAGAGTAGTGTAGCATGTTACTGCTTTCCGTTAATCCTATCCTGATGCATAGCCTGTCCTTGCTACTACTGTTGTTATCTTTACCTGCAATCCTAATGCTTAGTATCGGATGCTAGTTTATCATCAGTGGCCCTACATTCTTGTCCATCTGCCATGCTATACTATCGGGCCGTGATCACTCAGGAGGTGATCACGGGTTTATACTATATACTTTATACATGATACCTGTGATGACTAAAGTCGGGTTGGCTCGAGGAGTACCCGCGGTTGATTCACGAATTGGGGGCTGGAAGGACATACTTTCCCGACGGCCCTTTGTGTGGATCTTTGTGGCGAAGCGACAGGGCAGGTTGAGACCATCTAGGAGAGAGGTGGGCCTAGCCCTGGTTGGCGTTCACGGTTATTTCAAGATAACACGTTTAACGAGATCTTGGTATTTGATCTGTGTCTGGCCTCTGGCCTATACGCACTAACCATCTACGCGGGGACAGTTATGGGGACTCGACGTCGTGGTATCAGCCGAAGCCTTCGTGACATCAGCGACTAAGCGGCGCGCGCCGGGTTGGACTGGAACGCCTGCTCTTGTATAAGGGAGGCTAGGTCTGCTCCTCGGCCGCCCTCGCAACGTGCAGGTGTGCAATGGGCGATGGGCCCAGACCCCTGCGCCATAGGATTTAGACCGACGTGCTGACCTCTCTGTTGTGCCTAGGTAGGGCTGCGACGTGTTGATCTTCCGAGGCCGGGCATGACCCAGGAAAGTGTGTCCGGACAAAGGGGATCGAGTGTGTTGGGAAATGTGGCGCACCCTTGCAGGGAAGTTAATCTATTTGAATAGCCGTGATCTTCGGTAAAAGGATGACTTGGAGTTGTACCTTGACCTTATGACAACTAGAACCGGATACTTAATAAAACACACCCTTCCAAGTGGCAGATACAACCGGTGATCGCTCTCGCACAGGGCGACGAGGGGAGGATCATCGGTTAGGATTATGCTACACGATGCTACTTGGTGAACTTACCATCTACTCTCTTCTCCTGCTGCAAGATGGAGGTTACCAGAAGCATAGTCTTTGATAGGACTAGCTATCCCCCCCTCTTATTCTGGCATTCTGCAGTTCAGTCCACATATGATACCCCTTTTCCATTTGATACCAATGCATACATATGTAGTGTAGCTCCTTGCTTGCGAGTACTTTGGATGAGTACTCATGGTTGCTTTGCTCCCTCTTTTCCCCCTTTTATACTCGTTTGCTGCAACCAGACGTTGGAGCCCAGGAGCCAGACGCCACCGTCGACGATGACTGCTACTACTCGGGAGGTGCCTACTACTACGTGCAGCCCGCTGACGACGACCAGGAGTAGTTTAGGAGGATCCCAGGCAGGAGGCCTGTGCCTCTTTCGATCTGTATCCCAGTTTGTGCTAGCCTTCTTAAGGAAAACTTGTTTAACATATGTCTGTGCTCAGATATTGTTGCTTCCGCTGACTCGTCTATGACCAAGCTCTTGTATTCGAGCCCTCGGGGCCCCTGGCTTGTAATATGATGCTTGTATGACTTATTTTATTTGTAGAGTTGTGTTGTGATATCTTTCCGTGAGTCCCTAATGTTGATCGTACACGTTTGCGTGTATGATTAGTGTACGATCGAATCGGGGGCGTCACAAGTTGGTATTAGAGCCGACTGCCTGTAGGAATCCCCCTTACAAACTCCTTGGCCGAAGTCGAGTCTAGACATTACAAAACTTTTTACTAACATGGCTGTGTGCCTTACGGGCCCACGTCGCCATCTGGGTGGTATTAGGATCTTTTACTCCTTGTCTATACTCTGGGACTCTGATCTCTCTTCTATTCGGGTTAAATGAATTTGCTAAACTCTAACATTAGGTTCTCGTAACAACTTTCTCCCGGAGAGCCCCTTGTTACAGATGATCGTCTGCTGCACCAGAAGGATCCGAAGATACTCTCCGATGTTCTCTCGATACTTGGTGCCATCGCTTATGCAATTCCCTTTCATCGATAAACCCCTATGGATAACCACGTATACTCGCCATTCATACAATGTTTGCCAGTTGTTCTTGTTACTACAAGATACCCCAAAATTCTCTCTGTTGTTCCGAGAATCCTTTGAGCTTAGTGCCTTGCTGTTCTTTGTCACCTGAATACCCCTACGGATAATTCTTGCACTTACCGAGTATCCGCTCATCCCCAGTTGATTCAGGTATTTCACAAAAGTCTTCGTAATACCGTTCGTTCTTCGAAAATCCTTAGCAGCTTATTGCTCTTGAATTTCTTGCTTGCTTGCATTATGGTTAATCCCATAAGTATAGTAATCTTATTGGCAGCCTTTGTCATTATGATTGTGAGTCCATTGTTTCAATATCCTGCGAATACTCGCAATCCTCAATCAGATCCTAGAATTTATCCTTTCGGCTCAGGCATCATTTTAAGGATGAGCTGGATTTTGACCAATCAAATTGCCATTGATTGTACCCCTAAGGCACCTCAACTTATCCATCCCTAATCAGAGCATTGCTTCTGATCCCTTGTCTTGGAATTCATAATTCCTTTGCATTTGAGCTTTGAGTTAGTCATTTGTTTCTATAATCTGACCTCCTTGCATTCTTTCTTCCTCTGGTTGAGTACCGATGCTCACATCAGATCCCTTGTGGACCACCAGAACCTTTGTCGGATTTTAACCGACCATGTCCTTCATATTGAATAACCTTGTGAGCCTTTCCATGGGTAAATATTGCCTTTGGTAAATTGTATTCACTGCTTTGTGAACCATGCTCTACTTTCGAGCTTGTATTATTACTCCGAAGTTTGTGGTATATGTTCCTAAGATGCCCTGATGGGTTGAACCTATGCCTTCCCTAATCCATGTGAACCCGAAAGATTTCACGGGTCATACTTATCTGGTATTGCACCAGGTAAAAAAATAAAATTTCAACAACTATTGTCATTTTCGAAATATGAGAGGTGAATGAAAGGTTATGCGTTGAACAAGTGGGAGTCGACCTTGAACCCTATGTTCATGCCCATGGACCCGATATATAACTTATCATGGAAGCTTCTCTTAAAATAATTATCCCCTTGTTATAAGTTCATCTTGTATCTGTGGACGTGGTTCCGACCATGATTCTCCTTGATTCCATTTCTCGGCCAAGTTTAAGCATTTGTCTTCTGTGGATCAATGCCCCAGTCCAACCTTTATGTTGATCTACCTTCGAGTATACCCCCCTGGTATCTCGAGGATATCAACCGATTGCACTATATCTTATGCATTCCTGATGAAGTAGCGCCTTTCCCCGTCATAGTCACTCCATGGGTTCTGGGTTGTCGTCAATCGAGAACACCGATTAGTGAATCGAATCACCCCTGTGATTCAGTACTCCTAGTACTTTGTGGTTGAGAAGATTAATACTCCATCACGTCATTCCTAATCTGATCAACTATATCATTTTGTGCTAAATTTTAACTGTGCTACCTGGTCCTTCTTCCCGGAGCACAATTTTCGATGATGAGATAACCTTATGCCGATCTTCCTCGTCTTATCAGTTCGCCTTGAACAACAAGCTTGATTTCAAGTTTGTGTCCTACCCATGGTTCCAATAACCTTCCACTTCATCATTCCTTTGACTTGACGTCGTCACTGATTGATTACATCTTCATGAAATCTATCGAAAATGTGTCGTGATCATCATCAACCTTATGAGCTCTTCCAGGATATCAATTGAGTTCATGACGAGAAATACCATCCTTGCCCCCGATGATTTGTGTTATCTTTGACCACTTTATTGCCTTCCGTTCAACACAAACTTGTTCGTGTTTTGTGTTATACCTTGAGATCCCTGCTATCCAGCATTTGTTCTTCTTTACCTTGGAGTATTACCATCTTTTAATATCAAGGATGTTGTGAGGACTGCTGCACCTCTTAATGGAGTTCTTGGTATTGTGATGCTTCTCGCCATCACCATTCTTTTCTTGGCCCCCGTGTTGAGTGAACTCTGTTGTGAGAATTTAATATCTCTAGCAACCCTATTGCTTCAAAGTTAATGGACAATAATTCCAATTTGGTGTACTGGTTGCTAAATCGCCATTCTGATGTTGGTCGTGCAACCCAGCCCATATTTCGGGTGCACCTTTCAACCCATGTTTAATTGTGTATGTTTTCCTCGAACATACATCATTATGTTGTACTGTTGGATCTGACAAATGTTATCTCCTTGTTCACATACTTGTGGAAATCCATCTTTTGTTAATCTAGATGAATTGTCGCTGATTCCATCAGCCACCTCCTCATCCTCTCGTTGGTTTACTAATGAACTCTTGTTTCGAAACTCGCTTCCATAGTTCAATTGCCGAGAATCTTACAATGTCACCTCGACAATTTGTGTTGCACCTTTCTTCTCAGGCATCTCGTGTCTGAGTTATCTTGACATCAATCACATCTAAATTTTGGTCAGATATGATGGTTGGAACATATTTCAAGAGTTATAACCTTGATCCTCATATGACCCGGTAAGATGATGTCATGCCTAGAACACTTGATCGGAGGACCTATTGTTATAGTATCTCTCTAGCAATGTTACCCATTCTTTCAAGAGGAAATTGCAAGACTTATACTATACATTGTTCCTGATGAATCCCTTCGTGTATCCAGAGTCTTACCTTTGCTTAAAGACCATGTCAATGCTATCTCGAAGCATGTATGTGGTACTCTTATCATCGACAAGAACATTTGAAGCCCAATGTTAAATGTTTCCTGCTCAATTATCCAAACACCGATGTATGGGTAATGTCATGAAATTACTCTCCCTTACCTAAAGGGTTTTCTACTTTCTATCTTGTCATGGATATCATGCTCTGTTTGTCCTTGGGAAGGAAATACCCCTGAAATATGTGTTTTAACATATTTTCCTTTCCATTGTCTGTTTAATCTGATAATCATATTTCCTTCATGTTGGTTTGTTTAACCTTTCTTGTGATCTATATGATCTAAGCAGTAATAATGCACTACTTATGTAGACACATCGGTGTACAACTTTGTCAGTGAAACCCTGTTTCTACTCTTGATGACATTCCGAAAACCACCGATGGACGAGAACTTTGCCTATTGGTCCGCCTCGTTCAACGAGCAGGAAAATGGTTCTCTTCGTCCCTCGCCCTTGGTACCGATGTTGTTGCCAACATAGCTGACAGGCTATCCTCTGACATGCCTTGCTTACATGATCGTGCAAGACGTCACCGCCCTTCCTACATTTAACCCACATGGTGGGCCCATAACCCATAGTTCCACAGGATCGAAACCTGACTCTCCTGTACACCCCCGGTTTCCAAAGTTATTCCTCGCACTTGACTTCTTATGTAACTCACGGGCCACCTGCCAAGTCATCTATTCGGGTATCGGACGCAATACTTATTCTTGTTGCTCTAAACCCCTTTCACCTTCTGATTAGGCATTGAACGCTTGCCTATCCGTTTGAAACTTCTCATGGTACCTCCTTACTTTGCTCTCGATATTTTTGGAGGTTTCAATTCAAGAGTTACTTCCCTCCCCCACCTTCCCCGATGTTATCAACAAGTTAGTCAACCTAGCAGAGGTCTGTTCTCCCAGCCCCTTTATTCTTTCGTAAGTACGATGGAGTTCCCAAAGAAAGGATGCCAACTTCATCATGAGAACCTGAAGCAGAGAAATGAAGACATCAACATAATGGATCGACCGCTTCGAGAAGAGCAACCAGGATTGATAACGCTCGTTAGAATTTCGTAACCAATCCCTCCCCCCTTACTCCCCTCCTAAATCTCGGGACGAGATTTCTTGTAGTGGAGGAGAATTGTGACGTCCGGATAGTTAAGCTACAGTAATCCCATGCTAATTTTGCCACGTTATCACATTTACTGTTGCTAAGTCCCACGTTGATTCAAGTAAATTAAAAATTCAAATTGCAGATGAGAAAACATTTCTTCAAATGGTCAAACAAAAATGTTTACAATATTATAAATAATCCCCTGATACTTTTCGAAGAGGAACTAACATTTAATGAATTTTTAAATTACCCCTAGAAATATTTTAGTGGATCAGCGGAATTAAATAAAAAAATCTTAATTCAAATATAATTTTGAACAGTTCCAACTAACCTCAAAACCTTTTGTGCAACCCTATAAGATAGCCTAGTATTTATGTGCTAAGTCTCACAATTAAAAAAATCATCTAACCGCAAAAAGTAAATGCAAAATATTAGAGAAAACTACGAAACCATAAATAAAATAATAAAATGATAAGGCCTGCATTACTATGCACTTCTAGCCCAATGCTACAGTGCCAGCCCAAGCCCACAATGGCTTTTTCCTCTCCTATGTACAGAAGCTGGGAGGCCATGGCATGGTGGATGCGTGCCCGCCGTCCAGGCCGATGACTGACGTCGTGTCAAGCATCCGGCGGAACACCGTGATGGATAAGAACACCCCGCACGCCCTGGACAAACCCTAGAAGCTTTCCCCTCACCCCTCGCCTCACTCTCTCCCTCACAGTACCCCACCGCGCCGCTGCCGCCATGGTCGTCATCGTCGCCGCGGCCACCGACTTCCCCGATGCCTGAAGCGCTATCCAGGAGCTTCCTCACCTTCTTCTCCTTCGACTACACCCACCAAATCGAGTTGAGCCGCCCCGTATGCTCGCCATCAAGCACATCTTCGTCGTGTACATCGTCGGCGTTCGGCGTCGTTTGCCGCTACTCCGGTCCGTCCCCGGCCTCCCCGAGCTCATCATCGAACTCGCAGTGAGCTTCTCCTCCTGATCCCCTCTCCCTCGGTCTTAATCCGTGCTGTATGACGACGCCCCGCCGCCATGGCCGAAGATCGCCATGGCCGTGTCTACACTCCTTCAGACTCACAGCACCGCGGTCCGTGCTCTCGCGCGACCCCTGGCCGCGCCTACCCCGCGTGCGTCCAGCCGCGTCACCCAACTCGCCACTGCCCCCTCGCTCGTCTCCTGCTACTGCTGCACAACGCGCCTGCCTGCTGCTTTCCAGCGCCGCCGCTGCTGGCGCCTCCCGCTGCTTCCAGTGCCGGCAGCGCGCCTCCTCGGCCGCGCGTGGCGCGTGGTTGCTCCGGCCGCTGCTGGCCCCCCTCCTCGCGTCGCCTTGTTGTCCGCCGGCGCTGGCCGCACTCACGGCATTGGCCTCTGCCGCGCTCGCGCGTGCACGCCCACCTCCCCCCGATCTTCTCTGTCCTGCTAGATCGGTCCGGCCCTTTTATAAATGGGGTTCGATTAGGCCTAACCCCCCTGATATTGATAATCCCACCCTATTAAAAATATTAGAAGTAGTTAAAAAAGGAAAAGAAAAGCCCTAGACAATGACAGGTGGGACCCCGGGGACCACGTTGACCAGTCAACGGGTCAACGTTGACAGCTAACTAGGCAGTCAACGGTGCCCACTGTCAGCCCCTGGTACAGCATTGGGTGCACTGGACCGGGTGCACCTAGCCTTTTTCTTTTATTTTATTCGAAATTAAATAAATTCCAGAAATTCTAAGAATGATTTAAAACTTTAGAAAATCATATAAAATAAACTGTAGCTCAGATGAAAATACTTTCTACATGAAAGTTGCCCAGAACGACGAGACGCTTCCGGACACGCAGCCCGTTCATCCGCTACACATCCCTAGCATAGCAAACACACAACTTTCCCCCTCCGGTTCATCTGTCCGAAAACGCGAGACTTCAGGAATACTTTCCTGGATGTTTCCCCCCTTCACCGGTATCACCTATCCCTGCGTTAGCTCACCCCTAGCACTACGTATTGCCATGTTATACTTTGTGATGCTTTGTTTGCTCTGTTATTTATTGTGTTCCCCCTTCGTTACTTCTTCCTGGTAGACCTCGAGACCGCTGCTGATACCCCTGTGATAGACTACATCGACGACGACCCCTCTCTCTTGCCAGAGCAAACAGGCAAGCCCCCCCTTTGATCACCAGACATCGCCTACTCTTCTCTCTACTTCTTGCATTAGAGTAGTGTAGCATGTTACTGCTTTCCGTTAATCCTATCCTGATGCATAGCCTGTCCTTGCTACTACTGTTGTTACCTTTAACTGCAATCCTAATGCTTAGTATAGGATGCTAGTTTATCATCAGTGGCCCTACATTCTTGTCTGTCTGCCATGCTATACTATCGGTCCTTGATCACTCGGGAGGTGATCACGGGTTTATACTATATACTTTATACATGATACATGTGATGACTAAATTCGGGTTGGCTCGAGGAGTACCCGCGGTTCATTCACGAATTGGGGGCTGGAAGGACATACTTTCCCGATGGCCCTCTGTGTGGATCTTTGTGGTGAAGCGACAGTTCAGGTTGAGACCACCTAGGATAGAGGTGGGCCTGGCCCTGGTCGGCATTCGCGGTTATTTCAAGATAACATGTTTAACGAGATCTTGGTATTTGATCTGAGTCTGGCCTCTGGCCTATACGCACTAACCATCTACGCGGGGACAGTTATGGGCACTCGACGTCGTGGTATCAGCCGAAGCCTTCGTGACGTCAGCGACTGAGCGGCGCGCGCCGGGTTGGACTGGAACGCCTGTTCTTGTATAAGGGAGGCTAGGTCTGCTCACCGGCCGCCCTCGCAACGTGCAGGTGTGCAATGGGTGATGGGCCCAGACCCCTGCGCCATAGGATTTAGACCGGCGTGCTGACCTCTTTGTTGTGCCTAGGTAGGGATGCGACGTGTTGATCTTCCGAGGCCGGGCATGACCCAGGAAAGTGTGTCCGGACAAAGGGGATCGAGCGTGTTGGGAAATGTGGTGCACCCCTGCAGGGAAGTTAATCTATTCGAATAGCCATGATCTTTGGTAAGAGGACGACTTGGAGTTGTACCTTGACCTTATGACAACTAGAACCGGATACTTAATAAAATACACCCTTCCAAGTGGCAGATACAACCGGTGATTGCTCTCTCACAGGGCGACGAGGGGAGGATCATCGGTTAGGATTATGCTACACGATGCTACTTGGTGAACTTACCATCTACTCTCTTCTCCTGGTGCAAGATGGAGGTTACTAGAAGCGTAGTCTTCGACTAGACTAGCTATCCCCCCTCTTATTCCGGCATTCTGCAGTTCAATCCACATATGATACCCCTTTTCCATTTGATACCAATGCATACATATGTAGTGTAGCTCCTTGCTTGCGAGTACTTTGGATGAGTACTCATGGTTGCTTTGCTCCCTCTTTTCCCCCTTTCTATACTCGTTTGCTGCGACCAGACGTTGGAGCCCAAGAGCCAGACGCCACCGTCGACGACGACTACTACTACTCTCTTCTCCTGCTGCAAGATGGAGGTTACCAGAAGCGTAATCTTTGATAGGACTAGCTATACCCCCCTCTTATTCTGGCATTCTGCAGTTTAGTCCACATATGATACCCCTTTTCCATTTGATACCAATGCATACATATGTAGTGTAGCTCCTTGCTTGCGAGTACTTTGGATGAGTACTCATGGTTGCTTTGCTCCCTCTTTCCCCCCTTTTATACTCGTTTGCTGCAACCAGACGTTGGAGCCCAGGAGCCAGACGCCACCGTCGACGCCGACTACTACTACTCGGGAGGTGCCTACTACTACGTGCATCCCGCTGACGACGACCAGGAGTAGTTTAGGAGGATCCCATGCAGGAGGCCTGCGCCTCTTTCGATCTGTATCCCAGTTTGTGCTAGTCTTCTTAAGGCAAACTTGTTTAACTTATGTCTGTACTCAGATATTGTTGCTTCCGCTGAATCGTCTATGATCGAGCTCTTGTATTCGAGCCCTCGAGGCCCCTGGCTTGTAATATGATGCTTGTATGACTTATTTTATTTGTAGAGTTGTGTTGTGATATCTTCCCATGAGTCCCTGATCTTGATCGTACACGTTTGCGTGTATGATTAGTGTACGATCGAATCGGGGGCGTCACAGATACTCCAAGTACTAGATACTCAAGATAGTCCATAACCGGGGACACAGTTAACCATGATTAGCTTGTACACTCTGCAGAGGTTTGCACACTTTTCCCGACAAGACTCGATCTCCTCCGTTGGTTTTCTTGCACTACAGGGTGTTTGAGAAACGGATGACTGAGGCACAGTCTTTCAGTAACATTAACTCTCTACTCCGGCTAGACCATACCAAACCTACAAACCCACTACCTGCTGATCTACCTCTTCAAGAGCTTCACGTAACTTACTGAACTATGCTAAAGCCCATAATAGCTTGTGGCTGCACATGGATGTTTCTAGCATGAATCATCTCAATTCCCTTTGAGCCTCGGTGGCGGTCCATAGGAAGGTCACACTGGTACTCCGGGATGTCCAAAAATACAAGCAACACTGGGTACTCCAGGTGCCTCAATCCACCCAGATGTGTATTTAAGTTGCCACCTTAAGTTAAACCATTAATTATAAATCTCACATATGTCATGGATTTCACTCACCCAAACCACGTCTACGAGCATAGCATAGTAATATAAGCAACGCGTAGAAGTAACTCCCAGGGTTTGAATGTAACAGGGTAATAGGTTCTACCTCATCAACTACTTCCCAACCCACATGTTAATGACATCCTAATCATGCAATGTTTGAGGATTGGAACTAATGCATAAAAACTGGGTGATAAAGGAATATGATTAAAGTTTTACTTGCCTTGCTGACGATCCGCATAACCTAGAGACTCCAAATAACATGTTTCGCACTCCGGGAATTCTATCGAAAACAAACAATAGCATACATAAGCAACAATCAAAGAAGCACGGGTAAAACTCAAATAAGAAGATCTAACTGAAAGTTCAACTTAAGAACTCCGGTTTGCAACAAGAATCAAACCAAACGGAGCAACGAAACTCAAACGGCAAAAGAAACAAGATCCGTTTACTAATATGAACTAAGGTCAAATTTTACAGTACAAAAATCTTGTTCAAGTTGGTTAAGCGGAAAGAGGGTCTCGAGACGAAGATCTAGGCGCTTGAATCGCCTGATTCCGACTAACGAGCGAAAAGATAAACTGAAACGAAAATCGGATCAGAAATCATGATCGAGAATAATCGTGGAAAAATCCGATAAAAGAAAACTGACGAACAGGTTAACGAACGAGCGTTCGTTATCTGTAACTAACGAGCAAAAACCGTTCGTTGAATCGAACGTATGGACGAACGTCCACTAAAAAGAAGAACCAGCGAACCAATCTAAAAAAACGAACTATGGTTCTTCTTAAAAAAACCAGGTGGCGGCGGAACGATGCGTTACCTCTCCGGCGAGGCTCCGGTGAGGTGGGGCTCGGCGGCGGGCTTGCGGGGCAGTGGGGCGACGGCGGCGGCGGCGAATCACGGGAGGCGGCGGCGGCTGCGACTCGGCTCGGGTGCGGGCTGCGGCGGCGGCGGCTTGCGGTGGTGGTGGCAGGGGTGGGGCGGCTTATAAAGGGGCAGGGCGGGGTGGCTTGGAGGAGGGGGCAAGGCGGCGGGGAGGAGGAGTCCGGCTCAGACTCCGGTCCGAGTCGGCAGCGGCGGCGCGCGCGGCTCCGCGCGGGAGACGGCGGCAGCGGGAGTTGGGCCGGCGGCTGGGCTTCGGCCCTGTCGGCCTAGGTGCGGGTTTTTTAAACAATTGCGCCGAACAGAAAAAAATCCTAGAAAATAAAATAAAAATCTAAAAATTCCAAAATAAATTTTCACCGTCTAAATAAAATATTTAGAACAAGATGAACATTTTCTTGGCCCTAAAATGCAATTTTGAAAACGTGCAATTTTTCTAATGCAAACAAAATCCAAGTAAAATCAAATAAATGATTTAATATTTTTCGTGCAATATTTCAGTTATTTTGGAGAAGTCATATTATCTCCTCTCATATATTAATATGAAATATTTTTGGAGAGAAAAATAATCAAAATCAAAAATCCTTGTTTCATTATTTGATAAAAATCAAATATGAAAACCGGGAAATTCCCCAACTCTCTCCGAGGGTCCTTGAGTTGCTTAGGATTTTGAGGATTGTGAAACGAAAATGCAATAAAATATGATATGCATGAATGATCTATGTATAACATTCCAAATTGAAAATTTGGGATGTTACAGCTAGAACACATAGACGTGGTTGATCCCTGGGTGCTAGAGCACAAAACCTTTATTGAGAAGACGTACAATGACCGAGGCCAAGAGAGGACGGACGGAGATATAATGAAAGAGCACAACTCATGTTTCACGCGTTGGGTCAAGGAGAAGCTTCTGTCGTACCCTTTACATGAGGATTCTTCCATGGAAGAAAAACTCATATTCGCCTTGTCACAGGGCGCTGAGCATAACCTGATGACGTATGAGGTGTACGATATCAACAGCTACACATTCTACACCGAGGACAAGGACATGAAGAGTGATGGTTATCAAAACTCCGGGGTAACGATGGAATCCTACACCGGTAACGACAAGGACAGATACTACAGAAGGATCAAGGAGATCTGGGAGCTGAGCTACGCTGGAGAGCAGGTCCCGATGTTCCATGTCAGATGGGCCAAGAGCATAGTAAAAGAGGACCGGTATTTCACCACCATGGTTATACCCAAAGCCAAATCGAAGACCGCGGGCACAAACGTCACCGCGAAAAATGAGCCATGGGTACTGTCTTCCCAAGTGCACCAATGCTTCTTCATTACCAACCCGTCAAAGCTCGGTCGTGTTGTCGTGAGGAGAGGCAAAAGGAAGATCATCGGAATGGATGGAGTCACCAATGAGCAAGACTTCGACAAGTACGGCGACCCGAAGATGGAACATGACGACGACGATGAGGTGCCATACACCACAAGAAGAAGCAGGACCACCCTACCTAAAGGACGTCCGTTCAACAGAAGAACTCCATTTGCGAAAAAGAAGGGCAAGAAGATTGTGAAAAGATAGCTAGCTAAGATCGATTGTATTTAAATTGTAGCCTTCATTTCTCGATTGTATTTCGACATATGGAAATGACATTTCTTCTGTTCTAGTCCTCATGAATATTTATTTATGATTATTTGAACTCATGAATATTTATTTATGTTTATTTGAACTCATGTATATTTTTTGAACTCATGAATATTTTTAAATTTCATGGGCACTTTTTGAATTCATGAATATTTTAAAATTTCATGGGCACTTTTTGAATTCATGAATATTTTTTTTCAAATTTGATGATATTTTTTCATCTTCATAAATGTTTTACCAATTCACAAATGAATGCAACTAAAAATTAAAAAAAAAGTTACTAATGGCGCACGCGCACCCCTAGGTGGTGCGCCATTGCTATCAAGGTACTTATGGCGCACCGCTAGGAGGTGCGCCATTGGTATACCAATTTTTATTTAATTAGGTTTATTCTGTAATTGAATTTCTAACTCACAAAAAGTATTGAATTTGTTAATATTTTTTGAACTCATGAATATTTTTAAATTTCATGGGCACTTTTTGAATTCATGAATATTTTTTCAAATTTGATGATATTTTTTCATATTCATAAATGTTTTACCAATTCACAAATAAATGCAACTAAAAATCCAAAAAAAAGTTACTAATGGCGCACCCCTAGGTGGTGCGCCATTGCTATCAAGGTACTTGTGTCACACCCCTAGGAGGTGCGCCATTGGCATACCAATTTTTATTTAATTAGGTTTATTCAGTTATTGAATTTCTAACTCACAAAAATTATTGAATTTGTTAATATTTTATGAACTCATGGATATTTTAAAATTTCATGGGCACTTTTTGAATTCATGAATATTTTTTCAAATTTGATGATATTTTTTCATATTCATAACTGTTTTACCAATTCACAAATGAATGCAACTAAAAATCCAAAAAAAGACTAGTTGTGCTTGGTTAGATGTTACTCCTAATTTCTTATTACCACTTGTACTTCTTGATGTAACATTGCCACGTTATAAATAAAAGTGCCAGCACGCTTTCCTTCAAAAAAAATCCAAAAAAAAGTTACTAATGGCGCACCGCTAGGAGGTGCGCCATTGCTATTAATGTACTTATGGCGCACCAGGAGAAGGTGCGCCATTGCTAACCCTCCCCCACTCCACTTGCTCCCCTCTCCCTCTGGCCTCTCTCCCTCCCTTCGCGAGATCCACGCGCCCTACCCCGACCAACTGCGCCGCCCCTAGCTTCCCTCCGCTCCTCAGTCGCCCTCTCGGCCTCCATTCCAACTCCAAATCCGCCTCCCCGAGCGCGGCCGCCGCGCGTCACCGCGGCCATCGACCGCCCCGTGTTCCGTCGGAGTGCTGACGTCGCCTAGGAGCTGCGCCAGGAGCAACACCATCATCACCTTCATCGCCTACATCCACGGATTGGAGCCGGGTCATCAAGGATCGAGCGCATCGACCTCTTCTTCCTCATCACCGACCACTACTTCTCGGTGTTGATCTGCGCTGCCTCGACGACCCCCGGCCTCGCCGTCTCCTTCCCCAGCTCCGCGGTGAGCGTCTCCATCGATTCCCCCACTTTTCCCCTTGGTTAGTCGCCGTTTGTGCCTGTGTGGGGATCATGCCTGCTTGTCCAGCTAGGAGTTCAATTTCAGAGGTTGCTAATGCTATCCTCTGGTCTTTGTGTACCTAAATTTGTTGTAATAGGCCTTGTGGTTTGGTGACTTGTTTGTCAGTTGTTCCTTATTATATACAGATTGTGGTTCCCTTTTGTTGCATATTGAAATGTTGCTGTCGTGTATTATAGATACAAAATCTGAAGGGAATTTTAAGGGAGCATAGAGAAATCATTCACCTTTGGTGATTTCTGTAGTAAAAATGTGGCCTTGTTTGTTTGAAATTAGCTTTGGAAGTCTGTTAGTAACCTAACTATCTTGTGCTTATGCTTATATGTGTACGACATATTTTTTGAAGCAACAATGGAGATGTGTGAGCATAGCTTTCTGTTGTCAACACAGACGACAGTTCCTTGTTATTTACATACTCTTCTTCTTTCCGCTTTTGGACTGTCATTTCCTTTGATCTTCTCCTGATGCTACTTAGTATGTACTCGCATCTTCTTGCTGGGATGATAAAATTGTTTGTAGATTGTTTACCTGTTTTTCATTTCTTCTTATGGATAACTCTGTTTTTTATTACTCTGCACGTCCCCTGTTCCGAGCGAGTGTTGTTTAGTGTTTACTGCTTACAACAGTCAAGTAATATGATCTTTTAATGCATACTCTAAGGAAGATGATGCTACTTAGTATGTATTGGCCGTTAGGATTTACTTAATGAGAACTAGGAAAATCTGGATTAGTTCAGAGTTCAGACAGCCTAATTCATTTGGCATATCTCCATCAGTCACTTCATATTGAAACCATGCAACCTTTCTATTGCGTTGTGAATTACCCTGCTTGGATTATATCATAAACTCTACTGAAAACCCACCATGCAAAGCTTAGATTTAGGCTGTCAAAGATGAGATGTATTACGATGAAGTCTTGAAGAATCACACAAACAACAATTGCCAGATTTTCCCGTTGGTGTTGGTTTCTTTAGGCTAGTGCAGGGTGTTGCTTTATTCTGTCATCATTTGTAACTATGTCACGAATAAATTGTTCCTTCTTCTGTATTTGACAAGTAATGACTATTGATAAGCTGAGGCATGGACTAAGCTGCTTCTTTGTTATAACATACTGTATATCACTCCACAATGAAATACAGTACATATTGATGTGCTTTGTAAAACTTGTTCATGTATCGAACTACTGCCTTGTGATGCTCTGAATTACTTGTGATGCTGCTGAATTACTTGTGATGCTGCTGCTGTACTACTTGGGAATTTTGTCAACTTGTGATGCTCTTGTGATCTTCTAAAATGACCCCTTTCTCCTGAAATGTTGATTAATTTCCGTTTCGGTTGAGAATGGGGCACTCCTAGGTCAAGAAAATTAGCAAAGGTCATGCCCAATTTTTTTAACCTAGAAGGTGCCTGATTCTCAACCGAAACAAAAATTAATCAGCATGGTTGGATTAGTTTAGTATTTGTTCACACACTCAGACACCCTTGCTTGCCATGTGTGTGAGAGAGATAGTGAGAGGAGACAAGATGAAGGGAGTTAGGAAGATGCCGCCTGCTCATCAAAGCTAACCATTTCCCCCTTTTCACCCCTTTTCCTTTGTCTTTTGTGGGTCACAAGGAAGCTACTATCTTAGCTAGCTTAGGTTGTGCACAAATCCACTGCCACTGCCCTGATTAAATTATCTTAGACCTTGAGAACGTGGACTTGGACCTTAGCAACAACACACTAACAGGTTCCATCCCAAAACACCTAGGCAATATCACAAACATCTCTCAGTTGTTCCTTGACAATAACCAACTTTTTGGCGACATTCCACGAGAATTAGGTTATTTGGTCAACTTAGAGATCTTGTTCCTTGACAATAACCAACTTTTTGACTAAACTTTTTTCCTATTTAGAGCGAAACATGGCCCACAACGATGAGGCCGGCGGTTCGGGCAAGGCATTCTGGGAGCTGTCCCAGGGGATGGAGGAAGAACCTCACTGCTATGAGGACGCCGCGGAAGACACCGATCCTGACTACACAATCCCTAGTGGCGTAGGGGATGACACCACTGATGGTGCCGCCGAGGATGCCACCACTGATGATGGCAGCGCACGCACAGATGGCAGCCAACCGAAGAGGCAATGGAAGGACCGGTGCCCGAACGCGCTCGGCACCGTCAAGGAGGAATTTACTGAAGTGCCACCACTGATGAACGTGCTCAGGTGCATTCTCCGGAGCACCATCTCGATCAACACCGAGAACCTAAGGCATCGTGACCGAGGGAATTTGTGCAACCTCCTGTTCACGAAGCTGCACGAACGATACAAGTTCCTCGATGACTTCGCAAACACAAGCCTCACAGGGAATAAAGTGAACAGTGCCACCCTCACGAAGATGAGCACGGCCCTGGCTACTTGGAGAGCCGCATTGAAGAGAATGATTGAAAAGGGTGATAGTTATGAGAAGATCAAGGAGAAACATCCTTCGATCAGCGAAGATGACTACCTAGAGTTCAAGATCAAGTGCAAGAGCGACACAACCGTGGAATCAAGTCAGTGGGGGAAAGAGATGCGCGACTTGAACTTAGGGGTCCACAGACTCGGTCCCGACGGTTACAGAGTGGCGGAACCTATATGGGACAAGGAGGATGCGGAGCGTGCCGAGCAAGGCCTACCGCCCCTCTTCGAGAAATACCGTGAAAAGCAGACCAGGAACTATGTCAGGGCCCGGTACAAGGTGGACCTGGTAACCAAGGAGCTTACCACGAATCCGAAGACCAAGGCGCTTGAGCGTTTTCTGGTAAGGAATACACCCCCGCGTAATTAGCTCCATATGGTTGCATTGTAATTAATGAAGCCAATTTTCTAAATGGTTCACGTTCCTTCCGCAGGACACTGAAAGCAGTAACGCGGGGTCGTCTCAGAGCTCCCCTTTCGACACCCCTTTAAATAGGGCAGTAAACGTAATGAAAAACAAGGATAAGCTTAGTAAGCCATCGTCAGCTGGTCATGTGGCCGGCAAAGGTTTGTCCACGAAATGGTCGGAGTACTATACCGCTGGGCGAAAGGAGAGAAAGACCAACTCAGAAAGCCAGGAGTGCGAGGTTCAACAACTCAAGGCACAAGTGGCGCGGATTCCGGAGATCGTCGAAGAGCAAGTGCGAGACCAACTGGGAACGACGATCACCGCCATTATGCCTAACTTGGTTTCTGGGCTATAGGCGTGGATTGCGGGCGGCCAACAGGGGCCACCCCCGATTCCCAGCTTCACGGGAAGCAACGCACGCAACGCGCCGGCGGCGCCATTGGTGTCTCTGGTGGAGGCGGCATTGGTGTCTCCCGCGGCGGCGCCGGCATTGCAGCTTAATGCACCAGGGTGTGGGAAGAATACGCCGGTCGGCACTTCGGCAGCAAGTGGCCCCTCCGTCACTTGCACGCCCGCCGTTGGCGGTGCCTCGACATTAGCCGAGCTCAACGCCATCACGGTAACTAATTAAGCCTCTTGGCCGATGACTTCATCTCCTTGCCTTTGACTGGGCATCCCTCACGCCCTACATGTTTTTGCAGGGCGCCGCCGACGTTCTGTGCACTCTCCTGCACTTCGTGAACGACGAGTTGGTCGATGTCGCCAAGGGCAGAATCGTTCAACCGGGCAGCCGCGTGTTCCACGGTAATTAGATTCCACCCACCGTTTATAGGGTTCAACTGGTTCGGGTGCTGCCGGGCTTCGACGACATGTTACCTCCGTATCGACCTCATGGGGCCGACGAAGATGATTTGATGACCCTTAGCGCCTGCATAAGCTGGCCCATGCTTTGGCTAAAGAGCCAGATTCGTTTGGGGGCGGGGGACACCACCCCACAGACAACACCGCCAGTCGTGCTGGCGCCAAGCCATGGCAAGACCCCCGCAACGCTACCGAACATGCCGGACATGGATATGGCACAGGATCCAGACATGCATATGGCACAGGATCCGGACGACGATGATGGTACATTTACTAACATCGATAAGTACTACAACGAACATGGGTACGGTGACGAATTCTTGGGGCCTCCTTCTCAAGAACCCAACCCTGCAAAAGAGGATCTAGTTGGTACCACGGAGAAACCCAGTTGCAACACGCGTCATCTGGCGTTCAGTTCTCAGGAGACGCCTCCAGCTATCGCCTTCACCGAGCCTCAGATAGCCGAGGTGCGAAATATTATCAGCCCCAACACACTCAAGAAGGTTGTCTGTGAGCAGAACTCGATCCCATTACAACAGAAGAAGAAGGGACGGAAAAGAAAGAGTAACAAGGGTGCGAGCCAGCCGGCACCGAGTATGATCCGTGCTCAGGATGGGCCACCTTCACCTAAGGATATCTCGAGGAGGGTGCATGTGACGGGTAGGCTGATGCTACCGACTAATCTGCTCAATGCTGCAATCGATGCTATGCGGAGTCTGCATGACATTGTTCTTTCTTTGGAGAAGCGACGTCTCCGAGAGAATGATGTGGCATACCCAGTTTTCGTGGCCAAGGTGCCAGAGGGCAAGGGCTTTGTGGATAGCGCCATCGGGGGTATGATCATCCTGCGGTTTGATGACATCTTTGCGATGTTTAACCTTCATCCGCTGCACTACACCTTCGTTCGGCTATTTTCGCTGAGTATGGAGATGCGGATCATTAGAGACAAGACCCCGGACATCGTGATAGTCGATCCCTTCTACATGCGTGCCAAGATCTTGGGCAGCGCTGGGGACCGGCAAGTCGCGAGTTCATACCTCGAAGGCGTCATTCTGGCAAACCCAGATAAGGATAACTTCCTCGTGCCTTACTTTTTCCCGAGTAAGTCATCCCCTCACCGCCCCGTAACATATGATTTCTTAGATTTTGATCATTCTTTTTTTCTAACTTCTGTGTTTTGTGCAGTGACACACATTGCACACTCATCCTCTTAAGCCCAAAATATTCCATGGCCATGTATTTAGACTCGGACCGTCAGTCGAAGAAAGACTACACAAATATCAAGAAAGTTCTTGATGATGTTCTCCCTGGCTATGCGGGATCTGGAGGCACCTTCAGGAGGCCAATTCGTAGGTACGGAAAGCACGTGTTCAGCCACAATACTACGTTCCCCTGCGTCAAGCAGCCGCCTGGCGGTCAGAAGGATGCCTACTACGCCCTCCATCACATGTGGGCGATCGTATAGGACCATTATCACCTTCTGCTACCAAATAATCTCAAAGATTGGGCCGCAAGCTTGTCGGCAATCCAGGACGCGGACATCATACAAGAATTCTTTTGCATCCAGTCGGAGTTTGCGAAAATCATCCATCAAGATGTCCTTCGTACCTCGGGGCAGTTCTACCTCAGATATCAACCGTCCAACAGTGAGATAGAAACAACGCTACAAATGCAGGCTGACAACGCCCGCGATTTCATGACCATCACGATAGATGGCGGCTTCATCCATGCTCCGGTCCCTGAGTCGAGTCAAAAGTAGTGATGCTATGTGTAGTTCTGAAATATCGGTTAGCTCATGTTGTAATTAAACTTTAATGAACTTGTATGTCTCTTTGGTTTGGACAGTCATTCAACTTATATGTAATCGATGTTATTTATTAGTAGGACCATGAATCATGCTATTAATGTCTTGCTTTTCTCTTCTGATCCTTTTGTTGCATACTTATATATTGCTTATGTATTGTCTGTGAATTGCTACCAACGTTTTGTTTGGCTAGTGCATAGAGATGTCGTCGTATGTCGTGTACAAGGGTAAGTTTCCCGGAGTCTACGACGACTGGGAGGAGTGTCGGAGACAGGTTCACCATTTCAGCGGTAACAGTTACAAAGGGTACACCACTAGGGTAGAGACGGAAGCTAGATACGAGCGCTATCTAGCGGGAGAGAGGAGGGAGCGGAGGAGGAACCGGAAGAAGACCAGTTTCATCGTGATGATTCTCATCGTGATGACCGCAGCTCTCTTCTATGTGATGGTAGTTTAGATGATCGATATCAACTTGTAATGTGAAGACAAACTCGCTACTCGCGGTCTTGAGACTTGTAATGTTCTAACTTTGTTCGGTCTTTTGAATTCGGAGACTAATATGATGAATTGTATTCGGAGACTAATCTTCTATTGTATTCGATGAATCTGCTGTTTATATGTTGTGCTGTCTATATTCTATGCAGTAATATATTTTGTAACCTGTGCAAATATCAGAAAATAAAAAAATTCCTAATATTCATACTAGTGGCGCACCACACTACACTTTAGTGGCGCACTGTAATAAACACACTAGTGGCGCACTACCTGGAAGTGCGCCATTAGTAACCCAGAGCACAAGGTAAATATGGCCCCCTGGGAGGCATAGTAATGGCGCACCATTTGACATACTAATGGTGCACTCCCTGGTGCGCCACTATTGTCTGGTATACTAATGGCGCACCAGGGGTGCGCCATTAGTATTAGTTACTAGTGGCGTGATGATAGTGGTGCACCTGTAGTGCGCCATTAATGGTCAAAATAGGTGCGCCACTAATTAGCCTTTTGCTAGTAGTGTTAAGCTCACCTTTAACTCTAGACATATAATCACTCAAGTGTTCAATCATATAAGCATTACGTTTCAATTGTCTACTAACATAAGCATTGAAGTCTTCTTGTTTAACCATAAAATTATCAAACTCATCCAAGCCTTGGCTAGCAAACTTAGTAGATGGGATTTCTCCCTTATCAAATCTCTAGAGAGAATTTACCTTTACTAACTGTGTCGGGTTATCAAGACCATGTATGTCTTCAATAGATGGTAAATTCTTAACATCCTCAGCTTTAATACCTTTTTCTTTCATAGATTTCTTTGACTCTTGCATATCTTCAGGACTGTGAAATAGAATACCCCTTTTCTTCGGAGTTGGTTTAGGAGTTGATTCGGGAAGTGTCCAATCATTTTCATTACTCAACATATTATTCAATAGCAATTTAGCTTGATCAACAGTTCTTTCCCTGAAAACACAACCAGCACAACTATCCAGATGGTCTCTGGAAGCATCAGTTAGTCCATTATAAAAGATATTAAGTATTTCTTCTTCTTGAGAGGATGATCAGGCAAAGCATTAAGTAATCGGAGAAGCCTCCCCCAAGCTTGTGGGAGAATCTCTTCTTCAATTTGCACAAAATTATATATTTCCCTTAAGGCAGCTTGTTTCTTATGAGTGGGGAAATAGCAGAGAAGTAATAAATCATATCCTGGGGACTACGCACGCAACCACGATCAAGAGAATTAAACCATGTTTTAGCATCACCCTTTAATGAGAATGGAAACAGCTTAAGGATAAAGTAATAGCGAGTTTTCTCATCATTAGTGAATAGGGTGGCTATATCATTTAATTTAGTAAGATGTGCCACAACAGTTTTAGATTCATAGCCATAAAAAGGATCAGACTCAACCAAAGTAATTAACTCAGGATCGACAGAGAAATCATAATCCTTATCAGAGATACAGATAGGTGAAGTAGCAAAAGCAGGGTTATGTTTCATTCTAGCATTCAAGGATTTTTCTTTCAGCTTAGCTAACAGTTTCTTAATATCATATCTATCATTGCAAGCTAAAAAGTCTCTAGCAGTTTTTTCATCCAAAACATAACCCTTAGGCACAACAGGCAATTCATATCTAGGGGGAGAATATTCATCATCACTTTCATCAATATTATTAGTTTCAACAATTTGATTCTCTCTAACCCTAGCAAGTTGTTCATCAAGAAATTCACCTAGTGGCATAGTATTATCAAGCATATAAGTAGTTTCATCATAAGTATCATGCAAAGAAGAAGTGGCATCATCTATAACATGCGACATATCAGAATGAATAGCAGGAGTAGGTGTCGCAAGTTTACTCAAAACAGAAGGTGAATCAAGTGCAGAGCTAGATGGCAGTTCCTTACCTCCCCTCGTAGTTGAGGGAAAAATCTTGGTTCTTTCATCTTTAAAGTTCCTCATAATGATCAACATATATAAATCCCAAGTGACACAAAGAATAGAGCTATGCTCCCCGACAACGGCGCCAGAAAATAGTCTTGATAACCCACAAGTATAGGGGATCGCAACAGTTTTCGAGGGTAGAGTATTCAAACCAAATTTATTGATTCGACACAAGGGGAGCCAAGGAATATTCTCAAGTATTAACAGTTGAGTTGTCAATTCAACCGCACCTGAAAGACTTAATATCTGCAGCAAAATGTTTGGTAGCAAAGTAATATGGAAGTAACGTAACGGTGGCAAAAGTAATCGTATTGGTTTTGTAGTGATTGTAACAGTGGCAACGGTAAAGTAACTAAGCAGAGATCAATATTTGAAAAGCTCGTAGGCAATGGATCAGTGATGGATAATTATGTCGGATGCGATTCCTCGTGCAATAGTAATAACATAGGGTGACACAGAACTATCTCCAGTTCATCAATGTAATGTAGGCATGTATTCCGAATATAGTCATACATGCTTATGGAAAAGAAATTGCATGACATATTTTGTCCTACCCTCGCGTGGCAGCGGGGTCCTATTGGAAACTAAGGGATATTAAGGCCTCCTTTTAATAGAGTACCGGATCAAAGCATTAACACTTAGTGAATACATGAACTCCTCAAACTATAGTCATCACCGGGAGTGGTCCCGATTATTGTCACTTCGGAGTTACCAAATCATAACACATAGTAGGTGACTATTGACTTGCAAAGTAGGATCAAGAACTCACATATATTCATGGAAACATAATATGTTCAGATCTGAAATCATGGCACTCGGGCCCTAGTGACAAGCATTTAGCATAGCAAAGTCATAGCAACATCAATCTCAGAACATAATGGATACTAGGGATCAAACCCTAACAAAACTAACTCGATTACATGATAAATCTCATCGAACCCATCACCGTCCAGCAAGCCTACGATGGAATTACTCACGCATGATGGTGAGCATCATGAAATTGGTGATGGAGGGAGGTTGATGATGATGATGGCGACAGATTCCCCTCTCCGGAGCCCCGAACGGACTCCAGATCAGCCCTCCTGAGAGAGATTAGGGCTTGGCGGCGGCTTCGTATCATAAAATGCGATGAATCCTTCTCTCTGATTTTTTCTCCCCGAACATGAATATATAGAGTTGGAGTTGAGGTCAGTGGTGCATCACGGGGCCCACGATATAGGTGGGCGCGCCCTAGGGGGGTGGGTGCACCCCACCCTCGTGGACAGGGTGTGGGCCCCCTGACGTTGAATCCTAGGGGTCCGTCCAGCTCGGACCGAATACTCGACCGCTTGTGCCAAATACATGGCACCCCCGAAAAGCCGGCGAATCACACCAACAGGGATTGTTGGGTGTTCAAGCAGGCAGGCAAGTTAAGCACCGACAATGAAGATAAGGGGCTGCATAGCGACGACGACGAGGGGCCCCGGCCGCCGAACAACAATGGACAGAAGGGTTTCCCCCCACAAGTGCGGATGGTGAACATGATATACGCCACCCACGTCCCAAAAAGGGAGCAGAAGCGCGCATTAAGGGACGTATACGCGGTACAGCCAGTCACCCCAAAGTTCAACCCATGGTCCTCCTGCCCGATCACCTTTGATCGAAGAGACCATCCCACTAGCATCCGTCATGGCGGATTTGCCGCATTGGTTCTAGACCCAATTATTGACGGATTTCATCTCACTAGAGTCCTCATGGACGGCGGCAACAGCCTGAACCTGCTTTACCAGGATACAGTGCGAAAAATGGGCATCGATCCCTCGAGGATTAAGCCCACCAAAACGACCTTTAAAGGCATAATACCAGGTGTAGAGGCCAACTGTACAGGCTCAGTCACACTTGAAGTGGTCTTCGGATCCCAGATAATTTCCGAAGCGAGGAATTGGTCTTCGACATAGTCCCATTCCGCAGTGGCTATCATGCACTGCTCGGACGAACTGCACTCGCCAAATTCAATGCGGTACCGCACTACGCATACCTTAAGCTCAAGATGCCAGGCCCTCGTGGAGTAATTACGGTCAATGGAAACACCGAACGCTCCATCCGAATGGAGGAGCACACGGCGGCCCTTGCAGCGGAAGTACAAAGCAGCCTCTCCAGGCAGTTCTCCAGTCCGGCCATTAAACGTCCGAACACCGTCAAGCATGCCCGGAGTAACCTACAACAAGACCGTCTGGCATGTTCCGAGCAGGCGTAGCAATGCGGCCCCAACCCCAACCCTAGAAAAAAGGCGACGCCAGTACTTCGCGTACATAATTATGCTCTAGAAATACCATGGGCATAGGGGGAGGGGCACCATCACGGCATGCCCAAAACACGGCTTAAACCACACCAGGGGCTGCCGATTTTTTACTTTTCTCTTACTTCCAGGACTCTACTCTTCGGAAGGCCTGTTCAGCAGTTCAATTGCCGCACAAACGATGCAAGAACCAGGGAAGCAGACAAGCCATGCCGCATTACGGAAATCCCAGGTGGTCTCTATCACGAGCAGTATACCTGTTTCGCATACTATTCCGCAGCCTACCCCTGGAGCAGACATGTTAAATAGTCCAACTTTTTGTTTATCGCATTACTTGTATCGTTCTGCTTTGATCGCAGCTATTTCTAATAAACAATGCATAGCTTTTGTCTATTTTTGCACTATCTTTTTATAAATAAATGTTACTTAATGACATGTTGCACCCGTACAACTTGGTACGGCCAAAATACGCCAGGGGCCTTTAGCACCCCTCAATATGGTGTGAGAAGTCCGAACACTTTCACAAGTGCGGCACCCCGAAATTATAGCATTATATGCATCGGCTCCGAATCATGTCTTGGGTCAATAGTTGGGTTTACCCGGCTCCTATGTTTTGGTGCCTTACGTTCCGCTATATCGGCTAAGGTAGCACTAGGAGAACCACTGCGATTATGCCCCAGTTGAGCTGGGCCAAGCACCTTAGTGGAGAAAGCTAAAACTGACTGTCATGATGAAGTGAGAGCTGGTCGCTGTTCGAGAGGTTTTTTCGAGTCCCTAAAGACTTATGCCGCTTAGGGCGACGAGTCGGCTCTGTCCGGCCAAGGCGTGGATAGCGCCCCGAACTCGGTCTTCCGAATACTAGGGGCTTCGCCAAAATTTAAAATTATAGAATTCTATGGCTAAGTGAGAGTGTTCATGCATTATAGTCCGATTGCCTCGTTCGTCGGGCTGAGCGCCTCCCTCGAAGGACCCAAACATGGGAAAAAGAGCGCCCAGATTTATCCCCGAACACCCCAGCACTAGTGGCAAGGGGCCAGAAGCCGACGACTCTCCATCTCTCAGTATTGATAAACAGCCGCACAGAAGGTAATATTTTAAATTCAAGCAGCATTGCTCAATGCATATGAACAATTTTTCAGTGCACATGACAAAAATGAGCGAGTTTTACTCAAAAATTACATCCCTAGTACATTCATCCGCCACAAGGCGGGCACCCTTCAGAACATCCTTATAGTAATTTTCGGGCTTGCGATGCTCTTTCCCCGCTGGTGGCCCGTCCTTCACAAGCTTCTCCGCATCCAGCCTGCCCCAGTGCACCTTAGCACGGGCAAAGGCCCTATGGGCACCTTCCATACAGACGGAGCGCTTGATGACTTCGAGCCTTGGACAGGCCTCCACCAGCCGCCGCACCAGCTCGAAATAGCTCCCAGGCAGAGCCTCTCCAGGCCACAGCCGAACTAGGAGGCCCTTCATGGCCTGTTCAGCCGCGTTGTGGAGCTCGACCAGTTGCTTCAGCTGGTCGCTCAGGGGCACGGGGTGTCCGGCCTCAGCATACTGAGACCAGAACACCTTCTCCGTCGAGCTGCCCTCCTCGGCTCAATAGAATGCGGTGGCATCGGATACACTCCGGGGAAGATCTGCAAATGCCCCTAGAGAGCTCCGGATTCGGGTAAGTATCAAGTAACGCACGTTTATGTGCTTACTTTGCATAAAGAATGCCTTACCTGCCGCTATTTTCTTCACCTCATCCAACTCCTGGAGGGTCTTCTGGGATTCGGCCTTGGCAGACTTGGCATTTTCAATAGCCGCCGCGAGCTCGGACGCTCGCGTCTTTGAGTCAAGCTCCAAACTCTCATGTTTCTTCATGAGAACCTGGAGCTCTTGCCGCACCTTGCCAACCTCGGCCTCATACCTCTCCCGCTCGGTGCGCTCCGCGGCCGCACTCTTCTCGGCCTCGAGCAGCGCTTGCTTAAGGGTCGCCACCTCAGATGTGCCCCCTACAATAGCCATGTTGATCCTGTCATTTCTTGCAATTGCACCTTTTTATATACATATTCAACCAAGGTATTTCTTACCTTCCTTCTCCTCGAGCTGCTTCTTGGCACATCCGAGCTCTTGCTCGGACTTCTCGAGGCTCTGCTTCAGCATGTCCACTTCTGTAGTGAGTACGGCGGACGCCAGCAGAGAAGCCTGCACACGCATATTGAGTCCTTTTGTTAGACTCCTGCGAATTTTTTGATCCTCTATTCGGCTTTTCTTCCCGAACGCCCAACAGAGCATCAGGGGCTACTGTCTATGCGGTAATATTATTTACACATTATTTACTTACCTCAAAGCCTGTCAAAAGGCTAGTACAAGCTTCAGTCAGTCCGCTCTTGGCGGACTGAACCTTCTGCACCACCGCACTCATAATAGCGCGGTGCTCCTCATCGATGGAGGCGCCTTGGAGCGCCTCCAACATATTGTCCGGTGCCTCCGGGTGGACGGGGGTCGCCGACACGGTGGACTTGCTCCTCTTGGAAGGACGTCCCCCGCCGGACTCCGGAACCCTTGAAGGTTCCGGAGCGGTGTCCGGCCTAGAGCCGGACTTGGAGCCCTGGGGGTTTCATCCCCTTCACTCCTGGAGTCTGGGAGGTCGCCTGGGCGCCTCCGGGACCACCTCCTCCCTGCTTGGAACCTGTTGGGACAACACCTTGTTGTCGTCCATAGGGCGGGGGGAGGAAGCCGTCAGAAGCGAGTTCACATCCGAGGAGTCCAGTGAGCCGCTCGACGACACGTCGAGCCGGTCTTTGGGTGGGCTGCATAAGCATATTCGACATAAGGGAAAGCTGTGCAATAAAAGAATACTATGAATTACTCCGGTATCCGGATACTTACGATTTTGCCAGGGGCTTGGCCCTGGGCTTCCACTCCTCTTCGCCATCGTCGGCGTCGTTGGACTAGTCCGGAGGAAGGGTTTTCCCCTTCTTGGACCCTCCGGCCTCCTCAGAGAGGGCGGCCTTCCTTTTCTTCTCTCCTCCCACTGGAGGGGGAGAGGTCTCTTCTTCTTCCTCCTTGTCTTCACGAGAGGAAGGCGGTTCGGTACCGTCGGATGACGAATCCGACATCTCCTCGCGCCGGGCACTCTTTCGAGTCCCCGTGGCCCTTTTCGTGGCCTTCTTCTCCAGCACCACATAGGGCGCCGGAACCAGCAGCTTCGCCAAGCGAGCGTCCGCTGGGCCTTCGGGCAAAGGAGCCGGACAGTTGATCTGTCCGGATGTCACCTCCCAATCCTATCAAAGATAAGGGAACTTAGATCCCGCATAGAGTCAAACTATGAGAAACTGATACCCTGTAAAAGGACAAAGACTGCTTACCGCATGAGCGTGATGCTGAGTACTGAATCCGCGATCCTCGACAGCGGATGTGGGAGCCTCGGCGCCCTTGAAAAGCATCCTCCAGGCATCTTTGTACGTCGTGTCGAAGAGCCTGTTTAGAGTTCGATGCTGCGCTGGGTCAAACTCCCACAGGTTGAAGGCCCGTCGTTGACATGGGAGGATCAGGCGGATGAGCATAACCTGGACTACGTTGACAAGCTTGAGCTTCTTGTCCACCAGGGTTTGGATGCATGTTTGGAGTCCGGTCAGCTCTCCTTTTTTACCCCAAGACAGGCCTGTCTCCTTCCAGGAGGTGAGCTGCGTAGGGGGGCGGATCGAAACTCAGGGGGTGCGACCCATTCGGCGTCGCGCGGCTCGGTGACGTAAAACCACCATGATTGCCACCCCTTCAGGGTCTCCACAAAGGAGCCCTCGAGCCATAGGACGTTGGCCATCTTGCCAACCATGGCACCGCCGCACTCCGCCTGGCTGCCGCGCACCACCTTTGGCTTGACGTTGAAAGTCTTAAGCCATAGGCCGAAATGGGGGCGGATGCGGAGGAACGCCTCGCACACGACGATAAACGCCGAGATGTTGAGGACGAAGTTCGGGGCCAGATCATGGAAATCCAGGCCGTAGTAGAACAGGAGCCCCCGGACAAATGGATGCAGAGGGAAGCCCAGTCCGCGGAGGAAATGGGGGAGGAATACCACCCTCTCATGGGGCCTAGGAGTGGGGATGAGCTGCCCCTTTTCGGGAAGCCGGTGCGCGATGTCGCTAGCCAGATATCCGGCCTTCCTAAGTTTTTTGATGTGTCCCTCCGTGATGGAGGAGACCATCCACTTGCCTCCCGCTCCGGACATGACTGGGGAAGGTTGAGGTTGTAGTGCGGAGTTGGGCGCTGGAGCTCGAGTGCACAAGAATGGATAGGCAAAGGAGGAAGAAGGTGTGGGTGAAAAGGTGGATCCTTATCCCCTTATATGGGTGGACGCAACTACATGTCCCCACCAGCCTGGTAAAACTCGCTTATCTCCAAGCGCCGTAATCAAAGGCGTGGTTGGGTTACCCACGCCCGTATTGATGAGAATCCCGGAATAAGGGGACACGATCTCTGCTTTGACAAGACGTGCCAAGGAAACCGCCTCGCATAATGCGCTAAGGTGGGATACTGAAACGACTCGGATAAAGGCTTGGCCGTGGTGTGTCACGCTACGGAATACGTCAGCAGATTAGATTTGTGTAAATATTATTCTCTCTATGGCAATATGTGGAAACTTATTTTGTAGAGCCGGACACTATCTTTGTGTTCAAAATCTTCTATGAAGTACTTGGAGGAGGAACCCGCCTTGCAATGCCGAAGACAAACTGCGCGCCGGATTCATCGTCATTGAAGCTTGGTTCAGGGGCTACTGAGGGAGTCCTGGATTAGGGGGTGTTCGGATAGCCGAACTATACCTTCAGCCGGACTCCTGGACTATGAAGATGCAAGATTGAAGACTCCGTCCCGTGTCCAGAAGGGACTTTCCTTGGCGTGGAAGGCAAGCTTGGCGATACGGATGTTCAGATCTTCTACCATTGTAACCGACTCTATGTAACCCTAACCCTCTCCGATGTCTATATAAACCGGGGAGTTTTAGTCCGTAGGACAACATACACATCAACAATCATACCATAGGCTAGCTTCTAGGGTTTAGCCTCTCTGATCTCGTGGTAGATCTACTCTTGTACTACCCATATCATCAATATTAATCAAGCAGGACGTAGGGTTTTACCTCCATCGAGAGGGCCCGAACCTGGGTAAAACTTCGTGTCCCTTGCCTCTTGTTACCATCCGGCCTAGACGCACAGTTCGGGACCCCCTACCCGGGATCCGCCAGTTTTGACACCGATAAGGGTCGAGAGGCCTCTCTGTCGCGGCCACGAGGTGGACGGTCGGCCATATCAAGTGCTAGTGATGTAGGTTTAAGTGCTTCCTCCTCTAATCGGGGTAGCAACCTGCGCTTTGGGTAGCTCTTGGAGGGGCGTTCGAGTTTATGCTCTTCGGCCGCAAGGACTTCAGTCCATCTGTCGACTAGCAAATCTTGATCAGCTCTAAGCTGTTGCTGTTTTTTCTTGAGGCTTCTTGCCGTGGCCATAAGCCTGCGTTGAAAACGCTCTTGCTTGATGGGATCCTCTGGCACGACAAATTCGTCGTCGTCGAGGCTTGCCTCATCTTTGGAGGGAGGCATACAATTATCGTCCTCGACCTCTCTGTCTGCCGCTCTCTCATGAGGGCTGGCTTATTCATCCTCCTGTGCTGAATCTTGCTGGAGGTGGTTTTCTTTGGCACTCTCCAGAGTATTATCATCTCCCGTGCTGGAATCACCGTATTTGCTTTGGCGGGATTTTGAGCGGCGCCGCTGACGCTGGCGCTTAGGCTGTTTCTTGGAGGGGTCATCCTCCGCTGTTCCATCGCCATCTCCTTCTTTTGGGGTGTCCACCATGTATATGTCATATGACGAGGTGGCTTTCTAGGGCCTAATAGGCGCTGGTTCTTCATCGTCTCCTGCATCGGCGTCCATACCGTCGATGTCTTCGGAGTCAAAGTCGAGCATGTCGGTTAAATCATCGAAAGTGGCTACAAAGTGGGTGGTGGGTGGGCTTTGAATTTCTTCATCGTCCGTATCCCAACCTTGCTAACCGTAGTCCGGCCAGGGCTCTCCTGATAAAGAGAGAGACTTTAATGTCTTCAAAATATCGCCGAAAGGCGAGTGCTGAAAGATGTCCGCGGCAGTAAACTCCATGATCGGCGCCCAATCGGATTCGATCGGCAGGGGCGCGGAGGGTTCGGAGTCCAGAGAGGAGTCCGGCTCCTTGGAGTCACGAGTCTCGCGGAGTGTGGGGCTGGTGTTCGGCTCGATCGCCGTTGGGATCGCAGCCCCCGAGGCGGCGTCCAACCACCCATCCTCGATCGGCGTAGTTGGCTCCGAATTAAGGGTCGGAGCCGATGCGGGTGCGGCCTCTAGGGCACTGTTCGGCGGCAGAGCTAGATCATGCTCGTCGTGACAGTGCGGCGCGCTCGGCAGTGGCTCAAATCTGTCGAAGATCAAGTCCCCGCGGACGTCAGCCGTGTAGTTTAAACTTCCAAATCTGACCTGACGGCCAGGGGCATAGCTTTCGATCTGCTCCAGATGGCCAAGTGAATTGGCCTGCAGTGCGAAGCCGCCGAAGACGAAGATCTGTCCGGGGAGGAAGGTCTCACCCTGGATTGCATCGCTATTGATGATCGTAGGAGCCATCAAGCCTAACAGCGACGACACAGAGGAACTCTCAATGAAAGCACCAATGTCGGTGTCAAAACCGGCGGATCTCGGGTAGGGGGTCCCGAACTGTGCGTCTAGGCCGGATGGTAATAGGAGGCAAGGGACACGAAGTTTTACCCAGGTTCGGGCCCTCTTGATGGAGGTAAAACCCTACGTCCTGCTTGATTAATATTGATGATATGGGTAGTACAAGAGTAGATCTACCACGAGATCGGAGAGGCTAAACCCTAGAAGCTAGCCTATGGTATGATGGTTGTTCTGTATGTCATCCTACGGACTAAAACCCTCTGGTTTATATAGGCACCGGAGAGGGTTAGGGTTACACAAAGTCGGTTACAATGGTAGGAGATCTACATATCCGTATCGCCAAGCTTGCCTTCCACGCCAAGGAAAGTCCCTTCCATACACAGGACGAAGTCTTCAATCTTGTATCTTCATAGTCCAGGAGTCTGGCTGAAGGTATAGTCTGGCTATCCGGACACTCCCTAATCCAGGACTCCCTCAAAACCCTTTGGGTATTAGTCACATGGAGATGTGAACTAATCACATAAAGATGTGAACATGATTATTGACTCTAGTGCAAGTGGGAGACTGAAGGAAATATGCCCTAGAGGCAATAATAAAGTTATTATTTATTTCCTTATACCATGATAAATGTTTATTATTCATGCTAGAATTGTATTAACCGGAAACTTAGTACATGTGTGAACACATAGACAACCAAAGTGTCACTAGTATGCCTCTACTTGACTAGCTTGTTGAATCAAAGATGGTTAAGTTTCCTAGCCATAGACATGAGTTGTCATTTGATTAACGGGATCACATCATTAGAGAATTATGTGATTGACTTGACCCATTCTGTTAGCTTAGCACAATGATCGTTTAGTTTGTTTCTACTGTTTTCTTCATGACTTATACATGTTCCTCTGACTATGAGATTATGCAACTCCCGAATACCGTAGGAACACTTTGTCTACTACCAAACGTCACAATGTAACTGGGTGATTATAAAGGTGCTCTACATGTGTCTCCGATGGTACTTGTTGAGTTGGCATAGATTGAGATTAGGATTTGTCACTCCGATTGTCGGAGAGGTATCTCTGGGCCCTCTCGGTAATGCACATCACTATAAGCCTTGCAAGCAATGCAACTAATGCATTAGTTGCGGGATGATGCATTACAGAAACGAGTAAAGATATTTGCCGGTAACGAGATTGAACTAGGTATTGAGATACCGACGATTGAATCTCGGGCAAGTAACATACCAATGACAAAGGGAACAACGTATGTTGTTATGCGGTTTGACCGATAAAGATCTTCGTAGAATGTGTAGGATCCAATATGAACATCCAGGTTCCGCTATTGGTTATTGACCGAAGACATGTCTCGGTCATGTCTACATAGTTCTTGAACCCGTAGGGTCCGCACGCTTAACATTCGGTGACGATCGGTATTATGAGTTTATGTGTTTTGATGTACCGAAGGTAGTTCGGAGTCGCAGATATGATCACAGACATGATGAGGAGTCTCGAAATGGTCGAGATGTAAAGATCGATATATTGGACGACTATGTTCGGACACCGGAAAGGTTCTGGAAGGTTTCAGACATATACCGGAGTACCGGGGGTTACCGGAACCCCCCGGGGGGCTTAATGGGCCTACATGGACCTTAGTGGAAATAGAGGGCAGCCAGGGGAGTGTGGGGGCACGCCCCCCAAGGCCCAAACCGAATTGCTTTAGGGCATGGGGGGCGGTCCCCTCTTTCCTTCTCCTCCTCTCCCTTTCCTTCCCCCTCTCATACTCCTATTAGGAAAAGGAGGAGTCCTACTCCTAGTGGGAGTAGGACTCCTCCTCCTGGCGCGCCCTACAGGGCTGGCCGGCATCCCCCTTGCTCCTTTATATACGGGGGCAGGGAGGCACCTCTAGTCACACAAGTTGATCTGTTCATCTGTCCCAGCCGTGTGCGGTGCCCCCCTCCACCATAATCCACCTCGATCATATCAAAGCGGTTCTTAGGCGAAGCCCTGCGTCAGTAACATCATCATCACCGTCATCACGCTGTCGTGCTGACGAAACTCTCCCGTGAAGCTCTGCTGGATCGGAGTTCGTGGGACTTCATTGAGCTGAACGTGTGCTGAACTCGGAGGTGCCATGCGTTCGGTACTTGGATCAGTCGGATCATGAAGACGTACGACTACATCAACCGTGTTGTGCTAAACCTTCCGTTTACGGTCTACGAGGGTATGTAGACACACTCTCCCCTCTCGTTGCTATGCATCACCATGATCCTGTATGTGTGTGTAGGATTTTTTTGAAATTACTACGTTTCCCAATAATACCCTCCAATACAAACCATATATTCATCGAAATAAGCACACAACGCAAAGAAAATGGAATCTGTCAAAAACCAAACAGTCTGTAGCAATCTGAAAACTTTCAATACTTATGTAACTCCAAAACTTCTAAAAAAATAGGACAATGTGGGAAATTTGTATATTAATCTTCTGCTAAAAGAATAAATATTTTATCGCACTTCTGTTAAAAAATGAGAATTATTTTGCTCGGCGGAAAAGTTTCTTTTTTTCAGCAAGATCAAATCAACTATCACCCAACATGATCCCAAAGGCTTTGCTTGTCACAAACACTAATTAAAACATAAAAACACAATCATAATAGTAGCATAATTGTGAAAACACTCAAGAACAGAAAGAAAAGGACAAAAACAAATTTTATTCATTGGGTTGCCTCCCAAAAGCGCTATCGTTTTATGCCCCTAGCTAGGACTAATACAAAGATTCACGTATTGTCATCTTTAGTTTCCTTTTCCTTAGCGGTGTCTTTGTCAGGAGGTTTTGCAAAAACAACATAGAACACCTTATCCATAGAGACTTTAGCACTATCAAGTTGCTTATCATCATAACCCTTTTGATTTCCGGCAACAATCCAAGAATAGTGTTGATTAACATCATTGAAAACTTGTTGGATTACATCTAAAACAGGGACTTCCTTTTTAAGATTCTCATCAAATATTTGATTATCCCAAAGCAAATGTCTTAGCGCATAATCACTATTGTAAAGAATCTCATCTATCACCGGTTTTTCATGATTCATACCATAAAAATCAAAAATTCCCCTAGCTTACTGTATTATGTAATCAAATTCATTCATAAGAATAAGGGTGGCTAACTTTTTAGCTTTAGGATTCTTTATAACGGGTAGCTCAAAAAACAATCTTTGCAAGGTAGGATGAGTGTGGACAAATTTATTTTCAAGTTCCAGAACTAGCGCTGAAATAGCTTCCGCATAAGATTTAGTCCTCTTAAGTATAGGAACATCATTAAGACTTAAATTTCCGACACAATTTAAAAATTCTTGGATACGTTCTTTTCCTATAACATTCTCTTGCCCTAGAACAAAAGTTTTAGCATCCAGATTGCCAGATCATCCAATTTTAGGAGTTAGGCCATCATATGTTTCTACCATACCAAAGACACTCATGATAACTAGAATTCCCATGAGAAATGCAAACAAAAAGGAGGGCGCATAAAACTTCAATTTTTTGTGAAACGGGGGAGATGAAATCGAGAGGCAAATGGCAAATAATGTAATCTATGATTAACCTATTAACCTAGAGCCCAGTGCGAGTTTATGTTTTTTCCTTGTTTTACAGTTTCGCAAAAAGGAATACCAAATGGAGTCCAAATGGAATAAAATTTTGTGACGATTTTTCTTGGACCAGAAGACATCCAGACGACTTGGAGTGCACGTGAGGGAAGCCACGAGGTAGCCACAATGACAGAGGGCGCACCCTGGGAGGTAGAGCACGCCCCCACCCTTGTGGGCCCCTCGTGACTTCACCGACCTATTTCTTTCGCCTATATATTCCCATATATCCCAAAAACAACCAGGGGAGCCATGAAAACACTTTTCCACCGCCGCAACCTTCTGTACCCGTGAGATCCCATCTAGGGGCCTTTTTGCGTCCTGCCGGAGGGGGATTCGATCATGGAGGCCTTCTACATCAACACCATTACCCTTCTGATGAAGCGTGAGTAGTTTACCTCAGACCTACGGGTCCATAGCCAGTAGCTAGATGGCTTCTTCTCTCTCTTTGATTATCAATACCATGTTCTCCTTGATGTTCTTGGAGATCTATTCGATGTAATACTTTTTTGCGGTGTGTTTGCCGAGATCCGATGAACTATGGATTTATGATCAGCTTATCTATGAATATTATTTGAATCTCCTATGAATTCTTATGTGCATGATTTGATATCTTTGCAAGTCTCTTCGAACTATCGATTTGGTTTGGCCAACTAGATTGGTTTTTCTTGCAATGGGAGAAGTTCTTAGCTTTGGGTTCAATCTTGCGGTGTCCTTTCCCAGTGACAGTAGGGGCAGCAAGACACGTAGTGTATTGTTGCCATCAAGGATAAAAAGATGGGGTTTACATCATATGGCTTGAGTTTATTCCTCTACATCATGTCATCTTACTTAATGCGTTACTCTGTTCTTCGTGAACTTAATACTCTAGATGCAGGCAGGAGACGGTCGATTTGTGGTGTAATAGTACTAGATGCAGAATCGTTTCGGTCTACTTGACATGGACATGATTCCTATATTCATGATCATTGCCTTAGATATCGTCATAACTTTACGCTTTTCTATCAATTACTCGGCAGTAATTTGTTCACCCACCGTAATAATTTCTATCTTGAGAGAAGCCTCTAGTGAAACCTATGGCCCCCGGGTCTATTTTCCATCATATAATCTTCTATTTTCCATCATATTAGTTTCCGATTTACTTCCTTTGCAATATCTTACTTTTCGATCTATAAATGAAAATACCAAAAATATGTACTTTACCGTTTATCTATCTCTGTCAGAAATCACCTTTCCAAGTAATAGTGAAGGGATTGACAACCCCTTTATCGCGTTGGATGCAAGTTGTTGTTTGTTTGTGCAGGTATTCGGTGACTTATGTGTTTTCTCCTACTAGATTGATACCTTGGTTCTCTAAACTGAGGGAAATACTTACTCTACTTTGCTGCATCACCCTTTCCTCTTCAACGGAAAAACCAACGCAAGCTCAAGAAGTAGCAGGAAGAATTTCTGGCGCCGTTGCCGGTGAGATCTGGGCCAAGTCAAGACATACCAAGTACCCGTCATAAACTCTCATCTCTTGCATTACATTATTTGCCATTCGCCTCTCGTTTTCCTCTCCCCCACTTCTAAAATGATTTTTGAAAAGATTTTCCTTTTCTTCGCCCCTCTTCCTTTTGTATTCTTCGTGTGCTTTTCGTGTGCTTGTGTGTTGGATTGCTTGGTTTGTCATGATGACTGAAGAGAATACGAAATCGCGTGACTTTTCCAACACCATAACAATGATTTTACTAATACTCTGATTGCTCCCGCTACTAATGCGGAATCTTGTGAAATTAATGCTGCTTTGTTGAATCTTGTTATGAAAGATCAATTTTCTGGTCTTCCTAGTGAAGATGTCGCATCCCATCTAAACAATTTCGTTGATTTATGTGATATGCAAAAGAAAAAAGTTGTGGATAATGATATCGTTAAATTGAAGCTATTTCCGTTCTCACTTAGAGATCGTGCTAAAACTTGGTTTTCATCTTGGCCTAAAAATAGTATTGATTCATGGTATAAGTGTAAAGATGCTTTTATTTCCATGTATTTTCCTCCCACTAAGATCATCCCCCTTAGGAACGATATTATGAATTTTAAGCAACTTGATCATGAACATGTTGCACAGTCATGGGATAGGATGAAATTGATGATACAAAATTTCCCTACTCATGGTTTTAATTTGTGGATGATTTATACAAAACTTTTATGCCAGAATGAATTTTGCTTCTAGAAATCTTATAGATTTGGCAGCAGGAGATACTTTAATGGAAATTACTTTAGGAGAAGCTACTAAACTCCTAGATAATATTATGGTTAATTATTCTCAATGGCACACCGAAAGATCTTCAACTAGTAAAAAAAAGTGCACGCGATTGAAGAGATTAATGTTTTGAGTGGAAAGATGGACGATCTTATGAAATTATTTGCTAGCAAGAGTGCTCGTATTGATACTAATGATATGCTTTTTGTCTACTTTGATAGAGAATAATAACGAAACTATGGATGTGAATTTTGTTGGTAGGAACAATTTTGGTAATAACGCGTATAGAGGCAATTTTAATCCTAGGTTGGTTCCTAGTAATTCATCTAATGATTATGGTAATTCCAATAACAATCTTATGGAAATTATAATAAGGTTCCCTATGATTTGGCGAATAGTGTTAAATAATCTATGAGTTCTCAAAAGAGTTTCAATGCTTTGATTGAAGAAAAATTGCTTAAGATTGATGATTTGGCTAGGAACATGGATAGAATTTCTCTTGATGTTGATTATTTGAAACTTAGATCTATTCCTCCTAAGCATGATATCAATTATTCTCTCAAATCTATGAGAATTTCCATTGACGGGTGCAAAAAAGAACCACTAAGATGCGTGCTAAAAAAGATTGGTTTATAAAAGCATGTTCTTCTAGTTTCCATGAAAATAATGATGAAGATCTTAAAGTGATTGATGTGACTCCTGTTGAATATTTGTTTTCCAATATAAATCTTGATAAAGATGGGACTGGAGATGAGTCAACTTTAGTTAAAAGGCGTCCCAATGATTCAGAGTTTTTAGATCTTGATGCAAAAATTAATAAAAGTGGGATTGGAGAGGTCAAAATTTTAAGTAGAAATGAACCCACTCTTTTGGATTTCAAGGAATTTAATTATGATAATTGTTCTTTAATAGAATGTATTTCCTTGTTGCAATCCATGTTGAATTCTCCTCATGCTTATAATCAAAACAAAGCTTTTACTAAACAAATCGTTAATGCTATGATGCAATCTTTTGAAGAAAAGCTTGAATTGGAAGTTTCAACTAGAAAACTTTATGATGAGTGGGAACCTACTATTAAGATTAATATTAAAGATTATGAGTGCCATGCTTTGTATGATTTGGGTTCTTGTGTTTCCACGATTCCAAAAACTTTATGTGATGTGATAGGTTTCCGTGATTTTGATGATTGTTCCTTAAATTTGCATCTTGTGGATTCCACTATTAAGAAACCTATTGGAAGGATTAATGATATTCTTATTGTTGCAAATAGGAACTATGTGCCCGTATATTTTATTGTTCTTGATATAGATTACAATCCTACATGTCCTATTATTCTTGGTAGACCTTTCCTTAGAACAATTGGTGCAATTATTGATATAAAAAGGAAACATTAGGTATCAATTTCTGTTAAGGAAAGGCATGGAACACTTTCCAAGAAAGAAAATTAAATTCCCTTATGATTCTATTATGAGAGCCACTTATGGATTGCATGCCAAAGATGATAATACTTAGATCTATTCGTGTTTTATGCGTAGCTAAGGGCGATAAACAATAGCGCTTGTTGGGAGGCAACCCAATTTTAATTTTGTTTTTTAATTTTGAAGTTCTGTTTTGCATTAAATAATTTATCTAGCCTCTGGTTAGATGTAGTTTTTTATGTTTTAGTTAGTGATGTTTTAGTTAGTGTTTGTGCCTAGTAAGACCTTTGGGATAGCTTACGGTGATAGTTGATTTGATCTTGTTGAAAAACAAAAAAAATTGCGCCCAAGATATTAATTTTCATTTAGCAGAAGCACGATAAAATACTGATTATTTTTACAGAAGATTAATAAACAAATTTCTTAGGTTTTCCTAATGTTTTAGAATTTTTGGAGTTACAGAAGTATTTGAAATATCCAGATTGCTCCAGCCTGTTCTGTTTTTCACGGATTCTGCTTTCTATGTGTTGTTTGCTTATTTTGATAAATCTATGGCTAGTATCAGGGGGTATGAACCATGGAAAAGTTGGAATACAATAGATATTACAACAATATAAACAAAGAATGAGTTCACAATAGTACTGAAAGTGGTGATTTATTTTCTTATACTAACGGAGCTTATGAGATTTTCTGTTGAGTCTTGTGTTGTGAAGTTTTCAAGTTTTGGGTAAGGATTTGATGGACTATGGAATAAGGAGTGGCAAGAGCCTAAGCTTGGGGATGCCCAAGGCACCCCAAGGTAATATTCAAGGACAACCAAGAGCCTAATCTTGGGGATGCCCAAGGCACCCCAAGGTAATATTCAAGGACAATCAATAGCCTAAGCTTGGGATGCCCCAGAAGGCATCCCCTCTTTAGTTTTCGTCTATCAGTAACTTTAATTGAGGCTATATTTTTATTCACCACATGATATGTGTTTTTCTTGCACTACAAAAAAATACACTTCCGTGATGATACGTGTTTGTCACAGTAGGTCGTTTTTTTGTCATGCATGTACATCCATGACAAATTAATGACAGAATCAAGATAGTCATACCTGTGCTGTCATAGAAGTGTTCCATGACATTACCAAAATTATCATCACGGAAGTGTCCACTTCCATGATGATAAATCGCGCGTCATAGAAGTGCTTTCGTCAAGGGTGACCGACACGTGGCATCCACCATAACGGAACGCCGTTAAGCTATCGGGTTGGGTTTTGGATCCGATAACCCGTTAACATCCCCGACCAATGGGGATTTTCCACGTGTAAAATCATCATTGGCTAGAGGAAACACGTGTCGGCTCATCGTCAGGACAGATGTCATCCACTCACTGGACAGAAGGCGCCTATGATACGTTGACACGTGGCACGGCCCAACAAGTTTAAATGGGCCGGCCCAACTAAAGGCCCACAAGATTTTGCGGACCATAATGGGCAGGCCCAGCTAAAGGCCCACGAGATTTTGCGGACCATAATGGGCTGGCCCAGCTAAAGTCCCACAAGATTTCGCGGGCCATAATGGACCGGCCCAGGTAAAGGCCCACAAGATTTTCGTGTGCCATAATAGGCCGACTGAGGTAAAGGCCCACAAAATTCTTGCGGATCATAATGGGCCGGCCCAGCTAAAGGCCCACGAGATTTTGCTGACATTAATGGGTCGGCCCAGCTGTAGGCCCACAAGATTTTGAGGACCCTAGTAGGCCGGCCCGTTAACTGGCTTCCATGTTTTGGGCCAAATGCCGGCCCATATTTGATCCGGTCTATTAATGGCCTGCCACGCTCCGGGCCTAATAGTGGCCCATATGAGATCTGGCCCGTTAAAAGCCTACCACGTTCTGGGCCAAATTATGGCCTAGATCAGGTCCGGCCCTTTAAGAGGTTTTGGGCCTAATTATGGCCCATATCAGATTCGGCCCGTCAACTGGACACTATGCTTTTGGGCTCACTTGCTAAAGGCCCACTTAGTAATTCGGCCTGATATTAGTTTTGGCCTGTTAAGGGCCCGTTTAACATTTCGGCCCTATATTAATTTCAGCCTGTTAAAAGCCCTTCATATAGTTGGGCCTAACTACGGCCCGGTTTGCATCCGGCCTGCTCGCAGCCGATATCTGATTGGGCCAAACAGGACCGAGACAATTTTTCGGCATGTTAAAAGCCCGTGATTTGATTCGCACAATCATGGGCCGGGGTTCATTTCGGGCTGCTGTCGGCCTGTGAGCTGATCGGCACGTTTCAGGCCCAACCTAGATCGTGATTGCATGACGGCCCGATTATGTATCGTAATTTTACGGTTTGGCCGGTTTACTATGAAGACAGGATATATATACAGTAAAATAACTGCAGCATCGTGAATAAGAAAAAAACCTATACTATACAATAAACAAATTACGGCATATTACATCCACTGGGCATCAAAGTTCGCCACAATGATAATAAAGCACAAGTAGACAGCAGATTACATACACTGGGCATCAAAGATCGCCACCAGTGCAAATAAACACGCCGACAAAATAATATACAAAACCGACAGCACTTCAATAGAGTTCAGGAAAGGTTAGCCCTGCTGGGGAGCTACAGCGCAAGCAGCTGAGCAAGATGATGAGACTGCGCTTGTTCAACACTTATATCTTCCTCACTCTGAAAGATAAACAAGTAGACAGATGACAGGTTTTGCACATAAAAGTATCAGTACTGACAATTCATTACATTTCTTACTGACGAATAAAGTGACACAGTTTAAATTTGCATTAACACAATATGGTATTATTCATGTCAAGACATGGCAGGAAATGACATTGTGAAGGAGTTGGCAGCTTCACGACACCACTGGATTACAGATCAAGAACTCATAAGTATCAATGGTTAGTGTGCTGTCAATTTATACCATTTCAGATTGGCAAATAAAGAGACGGTTTAAATAATAATAGAATGATATGACATTGTTCATAGTTAAGACATTGCAGAATATGACATTGTGCTGTAGTGGGTAGGTTCACCACACCACTGGATTACGGATGAAGAACAGAAGCATACATGCTGTGCAAAAGAAGATCACTTGCTATGTGTAGTTTAATTTACATGGTATGAAGAAGGAAGTTGGTTGTACAACTGAAAACTTAAATTAAGAAAGGACAAACTTTTGTTTATGAACTACATAATAAACTTTAAACAAGCAATTCGATGCAAACACCAAATATATACAGCTGTTGCAGTCATGCCTAACCAAATATATACAACAAAGTTTGAAGGCTTGAGATGGACAAACTTACATTATTGGTGAAGACAGGCTCTATAAAGGCCTTGTCAATGCTGATGGGGGGCAATTCAAGAAGTTTACCATAGAATCTTCTTCAAAAGCATTGCCTTTATTCTACATTTTGTTAAGAGTAAATATAGATGTGATAATATACGAAAAAATGGAGAATATTTAAGATACGATGAAGAGTGATGATACATAACCAAGTAGCTATAAATGTAAGTGCAGCGATACAGGCAAAAGGTACAGCCAAGAGCAATGCACAGCTAAACTTCTTGAGTACCAACCTTATGGTAAGAGTAAATATAGATCTGATGTGTAGAAAATGGAGGGCAAAGGAAAATAAGCTGCAGAGTGATGGTACATGAACAACTACCTGTCATTATAAGTACACTGATAAAGGACATCATGTACTTACAAGAACAATGCAGAGCTAAAAAAACATTGGCATTGGATATATTCTACACTAATGTAATCATTCATACAGATCAGATAATTTGGAGCGAACAATTGATAAGCAAGCTATCATGCATACTGTTGTCACATAATGAACCAGGTATGTATGCAAGTACAGTGATACAGGACAACAGTTACTAACCAGAGCAAAGCAGCGGGCAGCATATTTGCGATATCCTGTCGTTCTTATCAAACCGGAATTCTTCTTCGAGCAGATTTCCTGCAAAAAAGATCCATAAGGCACATGCGGAAAAGTAGAAGTTCAAATTGTCATATGATTTCATAGAAAGTACCTCATCCTGGGAACGAGACTAGTGTATAAAAGGATTTTTTTTTTCCATTCAATGTCTTCTAAATTTAGCACAGGAGACTTCACCGAAAATTCGTTTATAGACTTGCCATCAAAGTGTGATTTCCTCAGGTAACACCGATACTGCTGCAATGCTTCCTTGAAAAGCACAAGCAAGCTTTGCTCGTCATGACTATCCAGATTGGCCCTCGCCTAGTTACAACAATGTAATGTAAATCATTCATGTGTTCAATCAGCAGAAAACAAGAAAATAATAACCATGAATAATAGCACTTACATGTAAGTTGGACAGGAAGATGTGAAAATGGTGTTTGTCTTCACAATAATCTTCCCATGATGGGAATATATGCACGTATTCCCTAACAACATTGAAAGCATTGTCTTTTAAACTGGGAATAAATGGAATGGGGTTCCAATCTGCAGGAATTGGCCGTCTCTGCAGTTGGGATAGGTCTTCGGCCAGTGGACTTGCTGTACTTTTTGCTGGAGTGGGATTTTTCTATGGTACAGCTAGTGCTATGGCAAATGAAATCGGTATACCTTTTGCTAGAGTGCAGGTCATGTGTGGTGGGGCTAGTGGTGTGGCCAGTGAAGTATGGGTACAGTCTGCTGGAGTCGGTCCTACGTTTTGTGTCACTGGTGGTACAGCCGTGGGGTGCTGTCTGATTTCTCCGGCACCACCACGTTTTTCAAGGACTTTGCTGGTGCTCCTTCAGGTTCGGCAATCACCCTCTTCCTTTTTGACGTCTGATGCACAAGAACAGCATTTGAGTGGAAAAACATGGTATGATGACAGATGGAATATGTATTGATAATGGATGGGCAGGGCATCTCGACATATATGATGAGTAAACTAAGCAGATGGCGGTGCAACAAAGTAGAAGAAATGCAAGACAACATATGCAAGATACCCGCAATCAATAAAACATTGCCAAATTAGAACAGGCACCTTGATGGGTGAACAGGACAGGCCATCTGCCTTTGACTCCTCGAGGTTAGAGTAGTCATTAGGATCATATTCTGAACAAGAATCAACAGGTGGGGAGCGTATGAGTTTCATTGCATCCAGAATGGCACTCAATGCCTCGGTGCCAATTTTGTAAGTCATTGCAGTGTTTAGCTTCAAGAGTGCACTGCTGCTAGTGCGATGATGACCCACAAGTATAGGGGATCTATCCTAGTCCTTTCGATAAGTAAGAGTGTCGAACCCAACGAGGAGCAGAAGGAAATGATAATCGGTTTTCAGCAAGGTATTCTCTGCAAGTACTGAAATAAGTGGTAACAGATAGTTTTGTGATAGGTTAAATTGTAACGAGCAACAAGTAACAAAAGTAAATAAAGTGCAGCAAGGTGGCCCAATCCTTTTGTAGCAAAGGACAAGCCGGAACAAACTCTTATAATAGGAAAAGCGCTCCCGAGGACACATGGGAATATCGTCAAGCTAGTTTTCATCACGTTCATATGATTCGCGTTTGATACTTTGATAATTTGATATGTGGGTGGATTGGTGCTTGGGTGCTGTTCTTACTTGAACAAGCATCCCACTTATGATTAACCTCTATTGCAAGCATCTGCAACTACAACAAAAGTATTAAGGTAAACCTAACCATAGCATGAAACATATGGATCCAAATCAGCCCCTTATGAAGCAACGCATAAACTAGGGTTTAAGATTCTGTCACTCTAGCAACCCATCATCTACTTATTACTTCCCAATGCCTTCCTCTAGGCCCAAATAATGGTGAAGTGTTATGTAGTCGACGTTCACATAACACCACTAGAGTCTAGACAACATACATCTTATCAAAATATCAAACGAATACCAAATTCACATGACTACTCATAGCAAGACTTCTCCCTTGTCCTCAGGAACGATCGTAATTACTCACAAAGCATATTCATGTTCATAATCAGAGGGGTAATAATATGCATATAGGATCTGAACATATGATCTTCCACCAATTAAACCAACTAGCATCAACTACAAGGAGTAATCAACACTACTAGCAACCTACTAGCACCAATCCCGGACTTTGAGACAAGAATTGGATACAAGAGATGAACTAGGGTTTGGAGATGAGATGGTGCTAGTGAAGATGTTGATGGAGATTGCCCTCTCCCGATGAGAGTAGCATTGGTGATGACGATGGTGATGATTTCCCCCTCCGGGAGGGAAGTATCCCCGGCAGAACAGCTCTGCCGGAGCTCTAGATTCGATCCGCCAAGGTTCCGCCTCGTGGCAGCGGAGTCTCATCCCAAAAAGTTCCTCCCTATTTTTTTTCTCATCGAAAGACCTCATATAGGAGAAGATGGGCATTGGAGAGCCACCAGGGGGCCCACGAGGTAGGGGCCGCGCCCTAGGGGGGGGCGTGCCCCCTGGCCATCTTTATTTGTTTTAAGATGTTCCGTGGAGTTTCAGGACTTTTGGAGTTGCGCAGAATAGGTCTCTAATATTTGCTCCTTTTCCAGCCCAAAATTCCAGCTGCCGGCATTCCCCCTCCTTATGTAAACCTTGTAAAATAAGAGAGAATATCCATATGTATTGTGACATAAAGTGAAATAACAGTCCGAATGCAATAAATATCGATATAAAAGCATGATGCAAAATGGACGTATCAACTCCCCCAAGCTTAGACCTCGCTTGTCCTCAAGCGAAAAGCCGATAACAATAAATATGTCCTCATGTTTAGAGGTAGAGGCGTCGATAAAAATAAAATACGGACATGAAGGAATCATGATTATTCTTATAACAACAACATATATAGATTTTGTCATATGATTACTTATGTTCAAGTGATGATGTATTCACAATGCAAAAGTATAAATCATAAACTTTATTGGGCTCCAACAAACTATAATCTTAGTCATTGAAGCGATTGCAATTTATCATAACATCGGAAAGAGTCTATGTCAGAGCTAAAAAGCAAGTCCACATACTCAACTATCATATGGTCCTCCATAATTGCTAACACTCACGCAATACTTGTGATTACGGAGTTTTAATCGGACACAGAGAAAGATAGGGGCTTATAGTTTTGCCCCACAACTTTTTACCTCACGGGTAATGTCAACAATAATGGTTCATGCTCCCCTACATCCAATTAGATATATATATATATATATATATATATATATCATGTTCTTTCCAACATGCTGAGCTTGCCAAAGGATAAAATGAAAAAGGAAAGGTGAAGATCACCGTGACTCTTGCATAAGGTAGAAGATAATAATAAAGGATAGGCCCTTCGCAGAGGGAAGCAGAGGTTGCCATGCGCTTTTATGGTTGGATATATAAAATCTCAATGCGAAAGAACGTCACTTTATATTGCCCCTTGTGATATGAACCTTTATTATGCAGTCCGTCGCTTTTATTACTTCCACATCACAAGATCGTATAAAGCTTATTTCTCCCACACCAATCAATCATACATATTTAGAGCAATTTTTATTGCTTTGCACCAATGACAACTTACTTGAAGGATCTTACTCAATCCATAGGTAGGTATGGTGGACTCTCATGGCAAAACCGGTTTAGGGATATTTGAAAGCACAAGTAGTATTTCTACTTGGTGCTGAGAATTTGGCTAGCATGAGGGGGAAAGGCAAGCTCAACAAGTTAGAGGAACCATGACAACATACTTTATCTCAGATATAAGAAAGACATAACTCATTACGTTGTCTTCCTTGTCCAACATCAACTCTTTAGCATGTCATATTTTAATGAGTGCTCCCATCATAAAATATGTCAATGATAATATATCTATATGTGAAAACCTCTCTTTCCTTATTACTTCCTATTAATTGCAACAATGACCAAAGCTATGTCTGCCAACTCCCAACAACTTTTAATCATCATACTCTTTCTATGTGAAGTCATTACTCTCAATAAGATCAATATGAACTTTTTGTTTCTTTTTATTCTTTTTCTCTTTTCTTTTATTCACCCAAGATCATGGTAAAATAATAAAGCCCTTGACTCAACACTAATATTTATTATATATAGCTCACGGACTCGATTACATAGAGAGATCATAAAGCAAAACTCAAAACTAGATCATGCCATAAACTTTATTCTACTAGATCAAGATATTATCAAAAGGATCGAACTAAGAAAAACGGTAAAAGTAAAAGTGATAGTGATACGATACCGGGGCACCTCCCCCAAGCTTGGCAGTTTCCAAGGGGAGTGCCCACGCCCAGATACTCAATCCTTCTTTGTTGGAGGAGATGGTGGAGGTGTTGTTGATGATGCGGGCTTGTCATCCATCTTCCAAGGCATAGGTTCACCATCATAGAAACATGATCGAGTCTCCGGAATCCTCAAATCTGCAGCCAAACTCATTCTTTTGAATCTATATTCATACTCACAGTTTTGGTTTTGAAGGTCATAGACTTGGGCTTGGAGGTGCTCGATCTTCTCATGTAGCTTGAAGATGGCCTCCTCGGTGTTCTTGGCATCCGGCTTGTAGTTGTTGGTGAACTCCGCGAGCATCATGTGGCTAGCGTTGATTCCACGCTCCGCCATCTTTGGCACTTGAAAACTTGTTGCTCCACTGCTTCGAGCCTCGTCTCCATGCTTCCGTTCCCCTTTGGTCCCTCTTCATCGTGGATGTGCAGCAACCCATCACGCATCTCAATGGTTTGAGGGTGTCGCAGCACCTCCGCGAGGTAAGGGTTGATGAACTTCTCGAAGAACTTGTCCTTGGAGGCGCTTGGAGCCGTCATGATAACCTAGATCTGTCAGAAAAATAGCTCGAAACAAAAACAGGAGATTTTTGCGTGATACGGGAGTCAAAACCTTCGGGAGAATATATAATGAATTTTTACCGACCAAAATACGTAACGTGCAAGAAAACGGAGTCCGGAAGGCACACGAGGCGCTCACGAGGTAGGGGGGTGCGCCCAGGGGGGTAGGGCGCGCCCACCACCCTCGTGGGTCCCTCGTGTCCTTCCCGGACTGCTACTTATTTTTCTATTTTTCTAAATATTCCAAAATGGAGAAATATTGCCTTAAAATTGTTTTGGAGTCGGTTTACTTACCGTAATGCATGCCTATTCCTTTTCGGAGTCTGAAACATTCCGGAAAGTGTCCCTTATGTATTCCTCCGGGGTTATGGTTTCAATAATATTGGTTTCAACATTTATGGGATTACCTGAGATATCATGTTTAATTCTTTGACCATTTACCACCTTCGAATTTGTGCCCTCGAAGTTGTTGATTTTTATGGCACCGGAACGATAGACCTCCTCGATGACGTAGGGGCCTTCCCATTTAGAGAGAAGTTTCCCTGCAAAAAATCTTAAACGAGAGTTGTATGGCAATACATAATCACCTACATTAAACTCACGCTTTTGTATCCTTCTGTCATGCCATCTTTTAACATTTTCTTTAAACAACATGGCATTTTCATAAACTTGGGTTCTCCATTCATCAAGTGAGCTAATATCAAATAACCTCTTCTCACCGGCAAGTTTAAAATCATAGTTGAGTTCTTCAATAGCCCAATATGCCTTGTGTTCTAGTTCGAGAGGTAAGTGACATGCTTTTCCATAGACCATTTTATACGGAGACATACCCATAGGATTTTTGTATGCAGTTCTATAAGCCCATAACGCATCATCAAGTTTCTTAGACCAATTCTTTCTAGACCTATTAACGGTCTTTTGCAAAATTAATTTGAGCTCTCTATCGCTCAACTCTACTTGACCACTAGACTGTGGGTGATAAGGAGATGCAATTCTATGATTAACATCATATTTAGCAAGCATTTTACGAAAGGCACCATGAATAAAGTGTGAACCACCATCATTCATTAAATATCTAGTGACTCCAAACCTCGGAAAAATAACTTCCTTAAGCATTTTAATAGAAGTGTTATGATCAGCACTACTAGTTGGAATAGATTCTACCCACTTAGTAACGTAACCAACAGCAACTAAAATATGTGTGTATCCATTAGAGGCAGGAAAAGGTCCCATATAATCAAAGCCCCAAACATCAAATGGTTCAATAACAAGAGAATAATTCATAGGCATTTCTTGACGTCTACTAATATTACCAATTCTTTGACATTCATCACAAGACAAGAAAAACTTACGGGCATCCTTGAAGAGAGTAGGCCAATAAAAACTAGATTGCAATACCTTATGTGCAGTTCTATCTCCAGCGTGGTGTCCTCCATAAGATTCGGAATGACACTTGCGTAGGATATGTTCCTTTTCATGCTCAGGTACACAACGTCTAATAACACCATCTACTCCTTCTTTATAAAGATGTGGGTCATCCCAAAAGTAATGTCTTAAATCATAGAGGAACTTTTTCTTTTGTTGGTATTTGAAGCTAGGTGGTATAAATTTACCAACAATATAATTAGCATAATCAGCATACCATGGAGTACTACGAGAAGTACTTATAACATTTAATTGTTCATCAGGAAAGTTATCATTAATAGGTAGTGGGTCATCAAGAATATTTTCTAACCTAGATAGGTTGTCTGCAACGGGGTTCTCAGCTCCCTTTCTATCAACAATATTCAAATCAAATTCTTGTAGCAAGAGAACCCATCTAATAAGTCTAGGTTTAGCATCTTTCTTTTCCATAAGATATTTAATAGCAGCATGATCAGTGTGAATAGTTACTTTAGAATCAACAATATAATATCTGAACTTATCACAAGCAAATACAACTGCTAAGAGTTCTTTTTCAGTAGTAGCATAATTTCTTTGAGCATTGCCTAGAGTCTTACTAGCATAATGAATAACATTTAATTTCTTATCAACTCTTTGACCTAGAACAACACCTACAGCATAATCACTAGCATCACACATAATTTCAAAGGGTAAGTTCCAATCAGGTGGCTGAACAGTAGGTGCACAGACTAATGCTTTCTTAAGTATTTCAAATGCTTCTACACAATCATCATCAAAGACAAATGGTATATCTTTTTGCAATAAATTAGTTAGAGGCCGAGAAATTTTTGAGAAGTCCTTAATGAACCTCCTATAAAAATCAGCATGACCAAGGAAACTTCTTATACCTTTGATGTCCTTGGGACATGGCATCTTTTCAATAGCATCAACCTTGGCTTTATCAACCTCAATACCTCTTTCAGAAACTTTGTGCCCCAAGACAATACCTTCATTAACCATAAAGTGGCACTTTTCCCAATGCAAGACAAGATTAGTTTCTTCACATCTCTGCAAAACTCGATCAAGATTGCTCAAGCAATCATCAAAAGAGGAGCCATAGACGGAAAAGTCGTCCATGAAAACCTCAAAAATCTTTTCACAAAAGTCAGAGAATATAGCCATCATGCATCTTTGAAAGGTAGCAGGTGCATTACATAAACCAAAAGGCATACGTCTATAAGCAAAAGTACCAAAAGGGCATGTAAAAGTAGTCTTTGATTGATCTTTAGCCGACACAGGTATTTGAGAGAAACCAGAATAACCATCTAGAAAGCAATAGTGTGTATGTTTGCATAATCTTTCTAGCATTTGATCAATAAAAGGTAAGGGGTAATGATCTTTCTTAGTAGCTTTATTTAATTTGCGGAAATCAATTACCATCCTATAACCTGTCATAATTCTTTGTGGAATCAATTCATCTTTATCATTAGGAACAACAGTAATACCTCCCTTCTTAGGGACACAATGGACAAGACTTACCCACTCACTATCAGCAATGGGGTAGATTATACCTGCCTCCAGAAGCTTTAGTATTTCTTTTCTTACCACTTCTTTCATTTTAGGATTCAGACGTCGTTGAGGATCACGAACTGGTTTGGCATCTGCTTCCAAATTTATTTTATGTTGACATAGAGTGGGACTAATGCCCTTAAGATCATCAAGAGTATATCCAATAGCAGCATGATGCTTCTTCAGAGTTTTCAATAATCTTTCTTCTTCATGCTCTGAAAGGTTAGCACTAATAATAACATGTTATATCTTCTTTTCATCAAGATAAGCATATGTAAGATTATCAGGCAAAGGTTTAAGCTCAAACACGGGATCACCCTTGGGTGGAGGAGGATCCCCTAAGATTTCAACAGGCAAATTGTGTTTCAGAATAGGTTCCTGTTTAAAGAATACTTCATCTATTTCCCTTCTTTCATTCATGAACATATCATTTTCATGGTCTAGCAAATAGTGTTCTAAAGGATCACTAGGAGGTACGGCAATAGAAGCAAGACCAATAATTTCATCCTTACTAGGTAATTCTTCCTCACGATGTTGTTTACTAAATTTAGAGAAATTAAACTCATGAACCATATCATCCAAGCCAACAGTAACAACATTCTTTATGCAATCTATGGTAGCATTGACAGTAGTCAAGAAGGGTCTACCAAATATAATGGGACAAAAGCTATCTTGTGGGGAACCAAGAACAAGATAATAAGCAGGATATTAGTTTTCCCACACAAGACTTCAACATCTCTAACAATTCCCATTGCTGAAATAGTATCTCTATTAGCAAGTTTAATAGTAACATCAATATCTTCTAACTCAACGGGTGCAATTTCATTCTTAATTTCTTCGTATAAAGTATGCGGTATAACACTAGCACTAGCACCCATATCACATAAGGCATGATAACAATGATCCCCTATTTTAACAGAAATAACAGGCACGCCTACCATAGGTCTATGTTTATCTTTAGCACAAGGTTTAGCAATTCTAGCAGTTTCACCTTCGAACTGAATAACATGCCCATCAATATTATCAGACAAGAGATCTTTAACAATAGCAATATTAGGTTCTACTTTAACTTGCTCAGGAGGTGTATAAGTTCTAATATTGCTTTTACGAACAATAGTTGAAGCTTTAGCATGATCCTTTATTCTAACAGGGAAAGGTGGTTTCTCAATATAAGAAGTAGGAACAATAGGATCATTATAAGTGACAGTCTTTTCTTCAACTTTAATAGGTGCAGCTACTTTTACCTCTATGGGAGGATGATATTTAAACCACTTCTCCTTAGGGAGATCAACATAAGTAGCAAAAGATTCATAGAAAGAAGCTACTATCTCAGAGTCAAGTCATATTTAGTGCTAAACTTACGGAAAATATAGGTATCCATAAAAGATTTAACACAATCAAACTTAGGTGTCATACCTGACTCCTTACCTTCATCGAGGTCCCAATCTTCAGAGTTGCGTTTAATTCTATCCAATAAATTCCATCTGAATTCAATAGTCTTCATCATAAAAGAGCTAGCACAAGAAGTATTGAGCATGTTGCGATTGTTTTCAGAAAGCCTAGCATAAAAACTTTGCATAATTATTTCTCTTGAGAGATCATGATTGGGGCATGGATATAACATTGATTTAAGCCTCCCCCAAGCTTGAGCGATGCTTTCTCCTTCGCGAGGACAGAAATTATATATATAATTGCGATCACGATGAACAAGATGCATAGGGTAATACTTTTGATGAAATTCCAGCTTCAATCTTTTATAGTCCCATGATCTCATATCATCACATAGCCTCTACCATATCAATGCGTCTCCCTTCAAACATAAAGGGAAGACCTTCTTCTTAGCAACATCATCGGGTATACCTGCAAGCTTAAATAATCCATAAATTTCATCCACATATATTAAGTGCTCATCAGGATGCTTTGTTCCATCTCCTGTAAAAGGATTAGCTAGCAGTTTTTCCATCATAGCCGCAGGAAATTCAAATGGAGTTTCATTTTCAATAGGTTCAGTAGGTTGAGGAGAAACTCTTTGCTCTACTGGACGGGGTGAAGATACCCCGAACAAACCCCTCAGAGTATTACTTTCCATAGTAACAAGTGACAGTAAATTTCAGCACACTATATAAAATTTCCTTACCAAATTCCACCTACCAAAGGAGCTACACTCCCCGGCAACGGCACCAGAAAAGAGTCTTGATGACCCACAAGTATAGGGGATCTATCGTAGTCCTTTCGATAAGTAAGAGTGTCGAACCCAACGAGGAGCAGAAGGAAATGATAAGCGGTTTTCAGCAAGGTATTCTCTGCAAGTACTGAAATAAGTGGTAACAGATAGTTTTGTGATAGGTTAAATTGTAACGAGCAACAAGTAACAAAAGTAAATAAAGTGCAGCAAGGTGGCCCAATCCTTTTGTAGCAAAGGACAAGCCGGAACAAACTCTTATAATAGGAAAAGCGCTCCCGAGGACACATGGGAATATCGTCAAGCTAGTTTTCATCACGTTCATATGATTCGCGTTCGATACTTTGATAATTTGATATGTGGGTGGATCGGTGCTTGGGTGCTGTTCTTACTTGAACAAGCATCCCACTTATGATTAACCTCTATTGCAAGCATCCACAATTACAACAAAAGTACTAAGGTAAACCTAACCATAGCATGAAACATATGGATCCAAATCAGCCCCTTACGAAGCAACGCATAAACTAGGGTTTAAGCTTCTGTCACTCTAGCAACCCATCATCTACTTATTACTTCCCAATGCCTTCCTCTAGGCCCAAATAATGGTGAAGTGTTATGTAGTCGACGTTCACATAACACCACTAGAGGATAGACAACATACATCTTATCAAAATATCAAATGAATACCAAATTCACATTACTACTCATAGCAAGACTTCTCCCTTGTCCTCAGGAACGATCGTAATTACTCACAAAGCATATTCATGTTCATAATCAGAGGGGTAATAATATGCATATAGGATCTGAACATATGATCTTCCACCAATTAAACCAACTAGCATCAACTACAAGGAGTAATCAACACTACTAGCAACCTACTAGCACCAATCCCGGACTTTGAGACAAGAATTGGATACAAGAGATGAACTAGGGTTTGGAGATGAGATGGTGCTGGTGAAGATGTTGATGGAGATTGCCCTCTCCTGATGAGAGGAGCGTTGGTGATGACGATGGTGATGATTTCCCCCTCCAGGAGGGAAGTATCCCTGGCAGAACAGCTCTGCCGGAGCTCTAGATTGGATCCGCCAAGGTTCCGCCTCGTGGCGGCAAAGTCTCGTCCCGAAAAGTTACTCCCTATTTTTTTCTCATCGAAAGACCTCATATAGGAGAAGATGCGCATCGGAGAGCCACCAGGGGGCCCACGAGGTAGGGGGCGCGCCCTAGGGGGGCACCCCCCACCCTCGTGAGAAGGGTGTGGGCCCCCTGGCCTTCATCTTTGGCGAGGATTTTTCTTTATTTCTTTTAGGACCGTGATATTTGGCACACGTGTGCCATATAAGCAAAACTGCCACACCTCTATTTCTTTCATTTTAAAGTACCATACGATCCCTCGTTCTTTGACCTCGCCTCTTCCCAAATGAACCCGCAGGCTCGCCTGAGAAACCTGCTTCTCCCACACATCTCGGGCGCTCACCCCCGAGAAAACTGTCACTTCTTCACGTCTACCACATGATTTCTCCTTAGGACAAAGTTACCATGATATTCATATGCAAGTTATCAGGCCTATGTTGCATAACTTACCGTGCTATTTACATAGAACGTATCAGGTACTATGCGTCAACAACTACACCCTTTCAAAGTTACCACTGTGTTTTGTACACAAGTTATAAGGTCTTCGATGTGTAAAATACCGTGGTACTTACACATAAGTTATCAGGGTATATGTACATCAACCTCTCCCCGGTCAAAGTTACCATGGGGGATTGTACATGAGTTACCGGGTCTACGGTTCGTATATTATCATGGTACTTGCACCTAAAAACCTGGGTGTGTTTCGGTAGCTTTTCTCATAGGTTAAAAATTACCATGATGTTTTTGCGTAACTTATCACGCCTATAGCACGTGTGCCCCTCATGACACTAAACATTATGTGACTTTCCCATGGCACGCCATGTGTTGTGTTCATCCAAGAGGCCCACGCGCGAGGCGAGTGTATGTTTTTAACAACTTATACATTTTCCTTTGGTAAAAAAGTTATCATCATGTTTATATTGTAAGTTATCGGTTATGTGGTGCTTATATTATCATGTTATTTACACAAAAATTATTGGGGATGTTTTGAACAACTTTTTCCCGGGGCAAAAAGTTAGCATGCTGATTCTAGGTAACCTATCAAGCCCGTAGTGCTTAAAATATAATGCTATTTACATAAAATTTATCAGGGATATGTTTCAGCAACAAATTCCCCCCCCCCCACGGGTCAAAAATTTATCATGGTGTTTAGTTATCGTAGTGCATATGTTTTCATACTATTTACACATAAAAATGCCAGGGGAGGGAGGTATACTACCATGCTATTTACACAGAAGTTACTGGAGTATCTTTAAAAAAAATTCCCTACGGTCAAAGTTACCATGGTGCTTCCACCTCAGTTATCAGATGTGCGCTGCGTATATTACCATCTATTTACACATAAATTATTAGGTATCTTTTCACATTTGTTTTCCCCAATGGTTAAAGTTACCACAATGTTTGTATCTAAATTATCAGGTCTATGGTGTGAATGTTATCATACTATTTACAGAAATTACCGGGGGCGGGTTTAACAAATTTATTCCCAATGATCAAAGTTACCACGATGCTTTAAACAAAAAGTTTTTCAGTGCTAACATATTAAAGGCAAAAACATGTCAAAACAGTATTACCCTTAGAATGTTCAACAATGAGTATCATAGGTGAGGTGGTTAGCTCCCTTTGTTAATTACCTGCAAACCAGAGATCAAATCCTAGTCTAAGCATTATTTTTTCTGAAAATCGAGAAGTCATGTGGGGCCATAAATGACGTTTACGAAAATTAGGAAGGCACAAGCGGGTGTGCCCGATAAAATCGGGGAGGACGTGCGGGAAAGGAAAGAAATCGGAGGAGGACGTGAGGGAAAGGAAAGAAATCGAGAGGTCATGCGGAATAGGAAGGAAATCGGGAGAGAATTGATGATGTTGGATGCGTGTGGCAGTTTCGCAATCTGCCACACGGTTGCCATATACATATTTCGTTTCTTTTAAGATGTCCCGTGAAGTTTCAGGACTTTTGGAGTTGCGCAGAATAGGCCTCTAATATTTGCTCCTTTTCCAGCCCAGAATTCCAGCTGCCGGCATTCTCCCTCTTTATGTAAACCTTGTAAAATAAGAGAGAATAGCCATAAGTATTGTGACATAAAGTGAAATAGCAGTCCATAATGCAATAAATATCGATATAAAAGCATGATGCAAAATGGACGTATCATGCGACACAAAGCAGCTACACAAATCATAGTGTAGATATAACGGGAAAACCTTAAGCATCAGAGTAAAATCAGCAAAGTGGAACTTGCTGGAATATATGTGTTAGTATTGCCGGTACGGCTAGAAAGGCTTCGGATACCAGCTCTCTTCAAGTGAAGGTGCGGTACTGTTAATATCAATGTAACTCTCAAAGGCGACACAGCTCCCCGCATTTCCTTGCTATTCTTATAGGATTCAAGTGGGCAGGCCACTACAAATCCTATTCCTATGTTTACAAGATCCTACGAATCAAAGAGGCTCAAAGTGTCCATCACAACCGACCGTATAGACCTCTACACTGCAAATGTCCCTGCTCATCTTCAGTACAAGGAACATATTGTACTACTATCATACTCCCTCCGTTCCAAAATATAAGTCTTGGTAGAGATTTCCACTATGGATCACATACAAATGTATCCAGGTACATTTTAGAGTGTAGATTCACCCATTTTGCTCCATATGTAGTCCATGGTGGAATCTATACAAAGACTTGTATTTAGGAACGGAGAGAGTACATATTAAAGAAGAACGGAAGAGGAACATGGTAAAGAAGAGCAAGCAGATTTTCGATAATAAAATGTTGGTTGCGCAGTGCCCACACATGATGAACCAGACCGCATTAAGAATGCAACTCCCAGCTATCTCTCGACCATTTCAGGCGGTTGGATGAAGATCCTACGTCTCCTAACCCTTCTTCTTCCTCGTCTCAGATTCTTCCCATACAAAACACCGCACGAGCCACCGGCCGGACCACCGGCCCCCACCGCCTGTGTTCCTCCGCCACCCCCACCCCAACCCCCACCCGGATCGAGTTTTCTTCGTTCGGCGAGGCCCCACAACCACCCGAACCCCTTCGATCGCACCGGCGAACTCCGGCGAGCTCTGAAAAATCGACTGACCCAATTTTGAAATTTAGTCTACTGTGATTTAACTAGTGTGGAATATAAAAGGGGAAAACCATAAGCATTGCGAGTATGGTGTTGAGCGTGCCATGGCGGATCTGAAGGTGCAAACCAGACAAAGGCAACTTCGCAACCAAGACAAGAAATCAGAGTAAAGCAGTGGCGATCTATTTTCTTGCTGCGATAAATAAGTTGAGCAGATACGAAAGAGTACCGTCCCTGGTGCGGCGCCGTGTACGCATCTGCTGAGAATTTGACAGTGCTACAGTAGCGATGGTTGTCGGCGGCGTGGAAGCAGATCTAGGAGGGTAGACGGTGGCAGCGGGGCGCGATGGACGAGACGGTCGTAGGAGCGGCGCCGGCAAGGTGGACGACGGCGGGGACGAAGCGAGAGGACGGGATGCAAGGATTCCGGTCTGAAGCAGTGGATGAGAGAGGTCGATCTCTTGTAATGGACGGCGACGTCGGGGTATCAGCTCCGGCATGGTGGAGGAGGACGGCGGTGGATGGGGCGGCGGACGGAGGAGGGTGGGGTGGAGAGGGTGTTTTGGCGCCCACGGAGTACGAATGGGGAAAAGTGAGGTAGAGAGGAAGGGGGAACCATGTATTCAGGGCGCACTTGTCTCAAATGTGGGAAATTTACAAACTTAGCCCCCGTTTCAAATTTCTACTACATCACAGCAACACTAGTCGGTTGGGGATAGGACGGTAATCTCGCATACACCGAATATTTGCCGACGAGAGTATGTTTTTGGCGCCCACCATGTATGAATATGAATCGGGGAGGGAGTCTATTTCGGCCGAGGACACACTGTGTTTTGGCGCCCACCGTGTATGAATCCGGGTGAGAGGCGGTTACGTCACGTTTGGGTGAAATTACAAACCTACCCCAATCGAAACCTATAGAAATCCAGCATATAGGCTTTGCGTGGCAGGGATAGGCAGTAGTGATTTCCATCTCGCAGATTTTGGTTTCGGGAGGTTACTGCAACTTTCCCCGCTTCGTTCAAATTTTGCAAAGTGCACGTTTACCGTGCCAACTCAATTCGAATCCCGTTTGTATTCTTTTTTTTTCGGGCGGGATCCATTTTCAATTGGAATTACATTCTATATACATCATTTTTTATATATACTTTCAAAAGCACAACACCATTTATACATAAATATGGTTTACAAATGGCATGATCTTAGATTCATAAGGTTGTATCCATCAATTTGGATTTTCAAATATTTGAAACCACTTTATGTTGAAATCCAATGTATGCATTCCTCGCTAACTGTCTCCAATTAATGTGTGTTTCATGCGGTTTTTTTACTTCTCAAACATGTAAAATGTGTTTCACACACGCAACATATAGTGTAATCCCGTTTAGACATTAATTGCATATAAACCATGCATTGTTTGTAATTGAAGAATCTATGGATCACCAATATTGATAAACTATATAACATTACACGTGTGCCCAAATTCAAATGAATATGCATGTTTGATACACCAATTTGCGTTATGATATTATCGATGTCGTGATCTCCAGTTTAAATATTTGAATCCCCTTTAATCCAGATATTCGTATCATATAGCTATCACTCATGCTTATATAGGACTATCTCTCTGGACCTATACGCGTTCATCGTCTCTCAGGTATCTCTCGTGCTACCTGTATGTCGATAATGATCTTTTATCTTCGTAACACACTGACGGTACTCTCTCCCTCGACCTTCATCACTCTATCTCTCTCTAAGTATATCTCGCCCCCTGCTATGTGTCTCTAACTATGATTCTCCATGTGGAATCTCTTTCTCTCACACAAATACAAAACTTTGTCTCCCGGGGTCTCATTTCTCTCTACTATTCCCATGTGTGCCACTCGCACACCCCTCATACAGAGATGTCTTTCGCTCCTTAGATATGAGAACCTACGACTCTTCCTCTTCAATATCTCTTTCTCACACACAAACACAAACTCTGTCTCCCAGGGTCTCATATTTCTCCATTGTTCTCTTGTATGTCGCTCACACACACCCTCTCTCCCTAGAGATATCTTGCGTTCCCTCGTATGTCTCTCTAGCTATCACTCTCGTTGTGAAATATCTTTCTCTCTCGCAGACACAAAACTCCGTCTCTCTGGATCTCATTTCTCTCTGATATCTGTTTGTATGTGACTCACACGCACCCTCTCTCTATCTCTCCCAAACCCACACACATAACCCAGCCTTCTGATCCACTCGACTCCTATCTCTAACGCACACTAGCTAGCATCTTTATCTTTTTATTTATCTGTTTCTCCATCAACCTTCTTTCTCGCCCTCACTCTTGATTCCTATCACGAACACTACATAGGTTTCTCTCTACATGCAGTCAAGTGCCCTCTCACATATATAACTTCACCCTTTGAACCACCCGACGGTCATCTCCAACACCCAAACTAGCGGATGTCCCTCTAGCTAGCATCTCCATCTCCGTATCTATTTGTAGTTTCTCCGTCAACATTTCTTTCTCGCACGGAGTCTTGCTTCCTATCACCCACACTATATATGTCTCTCCATACATATGCATTTATTGGTTGGTCTCTTTTGCACAATCGTTGCGCCTCACTCCCTCTGCTCGCCATAGATGCATGCTCCAGCCCATGCCACTATCTCTTAAAGACAAAAACACATGCTCAATTGTCGGGACTTCTTCCATGCATTCTCACATGCATGCATATTGTCATACCTATCCGTCTCTCCCATGTCGTTGATCTTATGACTTATGTCTTCTTTCTTTTATCTCAATCATGCGCACGCGCACACACACACATCCCACGTATACATGTATACCTCTCACACATGCATGTTCAAGGTCTCGATGTCTCCATACGTAGTTAATTACCCTCAATCCTAACGCCACATCGAATCGTTCTCCTCTTTTGTGCACATAACTTCCGCCTGGATGGGTAAAACACACACTCACACTTAACAATCTCCTTCTAGCTAACCCCCCCCCCCCCCCCCCCCCCCCCCCCCCCCCCCCCCCCCGCATCTCACTCTTCCCCTATATCCCCGAAACCAATAGGACCATCCCTTAGTTTAATTCCCGCCTACATGCACCATCAATATATAGTAGTCTTCCTTGCTGTCTCTCGAACAAACATGTTCTCTCGAAGTCGACTCCTCTCATGCATATAGGTCCTAATGCGTTTTTGAGGCTAACTTTGACCAAACGTTAGAGCAGTAATATATGACATGCAACTTACACAAAGCATACCTTCAATTTTGTATGTCAAAGGAGCTTCCAATAGTATAATTTGCATAGTATACATCTCATGTGCTATTAATCTTGTCAATAGTCAAAGGCTGTCTTGAAAAACACATTAGGCCCTATATAGATGGAAGGAGGGAGTAGGTCCCATGCAAAAAATGAGAATAAAATTCAAACATCCGGGCATCGTTGCTCGGTCGATAACATTGAGAAACTTGGTTTTAAAATCATGAAACTTGGCATGGTGTCATGTCATGGTAGTACCATGCCGTGGTAAAAAAAATTGGCCGAATAGGAACAAATTTTGGTATAAGCTTCTTGCAAATCGGAGCTTCTCTCAACAAGGCTCGTGGTTCTGGGAGGGAACGTGTCACATTTGTGTGCATAATTCAAATTTGAAATACAAGCATATGTTCCGGTGCACCAAAGTTGGTTGAAAAATCACATGTGTGTCCTCTGGTAAATTTCTAGGTTCCATGCAAGAAATGGGAATGGAATTCAAAATTCTGGGCGTCGTGGCTGGGTTGGAAACATTGAAAAACTTAGTTTTTTAATTCCTGTAAATCTAAAACACGCATGAAAATAATGAAACTTGGCTTGGTGCCATGACATGGCACCAACATGCTGTGGTAAATTTGCAGTCCGATTTGCGAAGGCGCACACATTAACAATCAACAAAGTCATTTTGGAAGAAGTGCTGTCACGTTACAATCGGAAACACAAGTATTATTGAAACCATGGGCGTTCTACTTACTAGTACCATTTACGTGCCGCCACGCGTCCCCTTTTTTATTAGCTAGGAGGCGACGTGCAGGGTAGCTATTTGAGTACGAGAGGCGTGCGATCAGACCCCTGCGCGTGCTTATCGGGAGGAGAGCCCTTTGACCTCCATCTGCCGTCCACCTCTCTCCCAAGGTCTCCATTAATGGCACCCGATCCTCTTTTTAATGGCGTGGCTATGTCTCAGTCGACTGAGATTTAAGAGAGAAAAAAGAAAATCTGAAAGCACAGATCTTGATGTAAGATCCGACGGACCTATATAGCATCTACTGCGACTTATAGCAAGACTGATGAATATATAAGGACGATTAAAAAAAATTGATCAAAGAAGGGCTTGCCCCTTCCGATTTTCATTACTGAAAACCACCACAATTCACAAGAAGTTCAGCATAACTCCAGCCTAACACGCAGGACTAAAAGCTACCAGATTGAAATCGCAACATCCCAAGAGGCCAACAAAGGCCAAACATCCACGCTAGAACCCAACATTTCACAACCACCGACACAATCCACATCCTAAACCGATTATTACATCAAAAGAAACCAGGAAACTAGTCTCCGCGGCGAGCGGCAATGAGCTCTTTCGTGTCCTCAAGACGCTACTTGAGAACATCCACGGATTCCTCCACCAGCCTTTGGCGCTCGTTGCGGAGCATGTCATTCCCGTCCATAAGTTTCTTCAACAAGGCACTATTCTCCTCCTGCAGGTCTGCACTTCAGACGATCTTCTCCCTCAGCAGGTCGCGCTCGGCCCGGAGCCTCTCCCTGGTGGCAATCTCTCGACCCAGAACTCACGCTGGCCATGGCGGACGCAAGGGAAGGATGTTGAATGACTTGTTTGTTTTTGTGGATGAGGAGTTGAGGAGGAATGTGCAGTCATCTTGGCATACTATTATTTATAACGGAAACCTTTTAGGTTGTGATCGGTGTGAACAGGTTTGCAATTCAATATAGCATGGAGTAATTTGGAATGTGATGAGACGCAAGCTCAAAATTTATTGACGGTTCTAGTTTCAAAGTGCGGCACTATTCCCGGATGGAGTACTTCTTTTTCTACTCCCTCCTTTCCGGTTTTATAGGGCTTATCTCAAAATTTTAGTTTTTCCATTTTATAAGGCTCAATTTGGTTGTCCCCAACACATGTTTAGACTCCAAGGTGCATTAAATCATTGCATGCAAGTATTAAGAGCAAATTGACCAATGCATGTACTTTATGCATGCATGCATTGCAATCAATGCATTAAACCTATCTCTCAGGACTTCTCGCACGCACCATCGTGCCACCCACAAAAACTTGTACTCTGATTTTAGTAGTACGTTATATAGGAAGAGAAGAGGTGCACGCACACACTCATCCTCTCACACACGCATCTATTTTTTCTCGAAAAGGAGGATGATGACCCCCGGCCTCTGCATCTGGGACTCACACATGCAAATTATTGAAATATATCGAGTGCAGTGCTTTGATGTGTCGCGTCAACTCGTACATCAACGAGAAGTTTGATTATCCACTCCCTCGCGGACTTAACTGCACATGCCTTTGGCTGTATGACAGGTTGGCCACACACCTGTAGGGCCCACCTGTTATACACGCAAAGGCAGGAGCGTCCCTCCCTCGCCCATGAGTGTGGTGGATGACAAGACTAGGAGAAGCTTTCGCTACACGCTCTCCCTCCCGCACGCGGTGGACATGCAGCAGTTCAATCGGTGTCAGATGGCCAGAAGCGTACTGTAGTACTCCTCCAGTGCAGTAGTATTCCATCATTGTTCGACTTCCCGAAGAGGCGAAGAGCCAAGCGCAGCCCGGACGCTCGTGTGGCAGTTTCATGTGTATAGTAGTCTAGGATAGCGTGTACCGTGCCTGTAAGCTTAAAATCGTTGGGGTCGGCTCCATGCTATGTGGCCGTCTCAAAGTTTTTAAAAAATAATCTTCTGGCCCTACCCAAAAACTACCGTGCGTACTGCCCAGGAAAAGCCCCACCCTCAACTTTTAACTACGCGAAAACAGTTCAAGCTTGTTCGTTCTATATAAATACAGTACTTACTGTATGTTTATTCACCCATGGGGTTGTTCAATGAATGGAGGGGCGGGGAGCACAAGTGAATAATACGGTAGTACTACTAGTAGTAAGTAGGAGTCGTACAGTAGTCACCTTAAATAGAGAGTTTCTTTTCTTTAATGCCACGTACACAAATTGAAACGCTTGTTGTGGAGAGAAAAAAGATAATCACTCCACTATATATGGACGCAGGGGCCTGAGCGCTTGCTTTACTAGGGTTGCTCTCTTCATTCTCTCATCCTCTCCAGATATAAACAAGACAGCGGTAGAGACATTTTATCTCTGCTCACCGCTGGTCACAGATCCGGTCGGATCCCTTCGGCCGGTGTGTGTAGAAGACTAAAAGGTGCATCGTTCACGCGGTCATCGCCGCCGAGGGAGGAAACCCACAGCTGCCGGAGGGGCCCGATCCTCTGCCCGTGCCGTTCTCTCCGACACATGGCCGGCTCGGGAGGTCCTCCGACCCTTCTTCCTCCCTGACGTATTGTCCGTAGATCTGACCTGCCGCCGCCGACATCCCGGCGACCCTCAGGTATAAGTTCTTCGAAAGCGGCCTTGTTCTACTGGCCCAGCTCCCCACGTGTTTGCATGTGCATCTTTTTCTAGTCCCATCAGCTCTTCCAAAGCCACCTAAATTTTTAGTATTATTAGAGGTAAAGCTACTTCATGCATTCGAATTTAGGGCTTTGTTCAAACAACGAAGAAAGGGGGGAAAGTTGTAGCATGAATCTAGGACTTGATTCAAAGAGGAAATAATATGGTGAAAGTAGTAGAGACCGGATACCCAACCGGTCTCTTGGTTGAAAAGGGAAATAATGGGAAAACGCAGTACAAACTGGATAAGGAATAGATCTATTATTGGTTGAAAAAAGGATAGAAAGTGGCGGCTGGTGGACAAGTCAACAGAGTATGTCCATGATTATATTTGCTTCCATCACATAGTAAAAGGTCTCCAGGATTAGATTTGCTGCCCTCACATAGTAAAAGGTCTCAGGATTAGATTTGCTGCCCTCACATAGTAAAAGGTCTCCAGGATTAGATTTGCTGCCCTCACATAGTAAAAGGTCTCTAGGATTAGATTTGCTGCCCTCACATAGTACAATGGCACTCTTGCTATTTTCCCCAGTATGATAAGTAAGTTGCTCCTTTACGCTGCTGAGTGTCCTGGTGTCCCCATGGTCCCATGCCCTTAAACCAACTCTTTAGTTGCTGTTGATTTACTGTGTCTGGTAAACAAGCAATGCCACCATTAAAGTAATCCCATATTTGAGGAATCTCATTGTTGATCGTAATGCTTGTGGTAACATGAAGCATCGCTGACGTTTTAAAATTTCTATTGTCCTTGCGAGATTTCCATGAACATAATTAAGATGCTTCTTTTCATTTTGTATATGTTTTGTATATTCTTATTGACCAGCAACTCTTTACTTTCTATCTTTTTGTGCAGATAGGGATATCCATTTCACCTTGTTGCTATTGTGACCTTTTGGTGAACTGCAGAAAACACTTTTTTTGGAATGAGTGTCTTGTGCAGTTCAACTAAAATGTCACGTGGGAAACATCTCTCAATTTGGTGGAACTGCACAAAATGGTGATTGGAGTTTCCAAAATCTCCGTCAGGTTCTGCTGGTAATCTCGTGCAACATTTTATTAGCCTTTGCAAGATGGAGCCGTCACTGTCACCACAATGGCACTTTATTTTAGTGGAACTGCACAAAAGGATAAGAAAATTATAGTTGCACCTTACATGAGCCGGACAGCCAACCTTAATGTTCCTCAATTTTAGTGCAACTACTAAAGAAAAACCTGCCAGCTCACAAGAGCAAGTACTTCTTTCTAGCTGAATGATGCAATCTTTGCTTCATTTCAGGTGAACTGCAGAAAAAGGCGCATGAATTGAATCATGAAACTCCAGGCAGACCTCATCCAAGTAGAGCTGGAGGTTGAGTTCAAGGAGGCCGCTATTAAAGTGAAATCATGCTCTCCTGTCTCCTTGTTTGTGCTATGCAAACATGCTGTGCAAACAGGAATACTCAACTACAGATGTTGTGACGGTCAAGAGCATTCGCCAAGTTCTTCGATTGTATGAGATGGCTAGCCAAGATGGATTTAATCTCGATATTCACTTTATCAAAAGGCTCTAATGGGTTGGTTCTGAATCTTGCAAGCTGGGAATCAGTGAGATGTGTAGGCATCTTTGTTGTACTTATTATTTGGATCTTATTTGTTGGTTCTGAATCTTGCAAGCTGGGAATCAATGAGATGTGTAGGCATCTTTGTTGTACTTATTATTTGGATCTTATTTGTTGGTTCTGAATCTTGCAAGCTGGGAAACACGGCATGATGATGCAGAGGACAACAACCATAACAAACAGTTTAAACTCAGTAGTATTATCTTTGTGAAAGTGCGACAAATGTGACGATCGTGTGCGTCTTGAGAATAATAATTCTAATTGTTGTGCATGTTGATCCTGTAGCACTGATAGAACGAGAGAATGCATTGCTTGTTTTAAGTACAAATTTCTATTAAAGCTAATTAAATTTAAGTAAAGTGACCACTAACTCCTGTTATTACAGTACCAATACAGACCCGCTCGTGAACCGACGTGTGGCCGAGGGTGCATCTTCTGCCAGGCGTGCAGCGGACGAGGGAGGGGTAGTAACTGTTGTCTCTTGTACACACTCAGCTTACTGTTGAATCCAGTTTCAAGAGCTGAAAAACGAACTGCTGCCGCCGCCTACACACTCGTTCACTTGAAGAGACTCCAATGGCGATCCGAGGGGTGAGCCTGCTGGATATGGACTTTAGCAAGGAGTTCCCCTTTGAGTTCGCCGTTCACTCCTATGGCTGCACAAAGTTGAATGTGATGTACACCAATGATATGGACTCGGTGAAGCTCTGCCTTGCCTCAGTCCTATGGCTGCACCAGGTTCTAGAGCATTCGCCAGTTTCATCGGCAGCGCTGACTGCACCTTCGCTACGGTGGAGAGAAGGAAGAACGCGATGGTTCGGCCATCTGGTGCAACAAGCTTGTCGACATCTAGAAGCAATACAAGATCATCAGCAATGGACAGGAGAAGGACTCTGTGGTTGACCTCGCTGAGACCATCATCGACCCCTGATACGCCAACATGAAAGAAGATGGCCTGAACACGTGGGAGGTACCTCTGAATCTAGCCTACATAACCTACGTGGCCAAGGGCGCATACGCATGCTACGACATGTACATGCAGATCTTGGACATGAGGGCGTGTCTGCTTCCCGTAATCGACGAGTACACGGACAGCCGCAGCGTCATGATCAAGCATGCCAGGAAGGTCTAGATGTTGTACTTTATCTGTTCATAAGCACCTTTATCATGTGAGTGTTTCATGCATTAGCCTATGTGTCGTAATTATCTGTTTTGTCCGAAATATTTCTTTTAAGAACCCATTAACCTGATTGCTTTTTAGTGGCAATTTGCTTATGTATGTAAACTACTTCACTTGTCCGTAAAAGAAACTAGTTCACTCGGTTGCCGTGCTTTGAATCTCCTTCCTCCCAATATATTCCCCTCCTCAGGTGGACCCAGCGGGTCTCTGAATTTTCTCCCACTTTATTTTTCGATGTAAACTGAGTTTTCTCCCAGTACTTTCCCCTAGAACCAACTCAACTGTCCCACGTCTAGACTAAAAAATAATAATACCCCACGTACTATTAACTCATCAAATTAAAATGATATTTTATTTCATAAGTTGAAAGTTCTTACAAAATAATAATAATAATTGTTTATATAAAACTTGGCAAGTTAACTCCTAGTGATTGCGTACATAAGCTTGCAAAGATTTTACTGACATGCAATCATGTGTTTATATTTTTGTAACATTTCTCCGTCTAGCCCAACATGATATTTTCACCCAGCCCAGCAAGTCCGCGGCTTTCGAGAAAAATGCAAATGGGATTTAAATGGGCTGCATAGATGCTACATCATTGTTTCACCCAGCCCACCAAATGGACTAAAAACAAATGGACTGACAGCTGGGTCCATGGCCACAACCTAGTTTTTTTTGTGATTTGCCAAGTAAGTCGCTTTTGTCAGGCCTGTTGGGCTGCAAATCTTTCAAGACGAGGAGAGCTTTCATTCGGCTGGCCAAGAAAATGGCCCATCAGTAAAGAGAAATGGGTTGTACATTTTTAAAACACATCAAACCGGCAATTAGTTCCAAATATCATTTTTTTCATTTCGAGATTTTAAATTAAATTAATTTTTATGCGTGGAGAATTTGTTGGATTTTATATTGATATACATTTATTTTTAAAATCAGTTTGAATGTGAGTCGAAATTTCAGGATTAAAAACAGTTCGGACCGCACGGAAATATGCAAAAATTCGTATAATTTTTTAACCGTGGCCACAATATGGGATGTAATGCTAACAAAAAGAATATGGGCTCCAAAAAAACCTTAAGAATTAGCAAATGGGTTGTATGTTGTTTTCCACAGATTTGAGGCTTTCCTAAAAAAAGGTTGGCGCACAAGCAGTGACTGTTGGATGGCCATCCAACGGCCGGCGTGCTTCTTCAATCTCTGCTCTTCCTGCTCCAGCCGCTCAAACAGGCATCGGCGGGACTGCCTGCTCCCTCCTCCCGCGGCCGGCTCTGCTGCCGCGCAGGCCTCACCGCCCCACCGTACTCCCATCGCTGGCCTAGCCATCCCTCTACTCACCCACACCTGCTGTTATTCTCCGACGACGGTAGACGAACCAGTAAACCCTCGTACAGTCGTACTCCCCTCCGCGTGGGAAACAACTGCCGAGTCTTCCTTGCCTCCGTGTCGTTCCCTTCCTAGGCCTCGCCGTCGTCCACCGCCCTGGTGCTCTCGGCGCGGCCTGGTCAATGTGGTCAACGACCGACATGCATCTAAAGTGGACTTTACGTGGAGAGGCCGACAGCTGGGTCCACGACCGCACGCAAGGAAATGCCTCCTTATTACGCGCAAAATAATGGTTCCTCCACCTGACATCAGGGACCCACCAAAAGGGCCTCTGTATTTCGCAAAAAAACGTTACCGCCGCTGACAGCTCAGACCCACCAGCTATATCTTCGCACGCAAGGAAGTGCCTCCTTTTTACGCACAAAAAAAATGAATACTCCCCCTGTTAGCTGGGACCCAGTATAGTGGCAGGCTGACTTGTGGGCCTACTAAGTTGACAGGGACGGAGGGCTTTGTCAACTTAGTCAATATGCATGATTCTAGCTCCAGTGACCGTACGATGTCCATCCAATGGCCGTAGTGCTTCTTCAACCTCTGGTCTTCTTGCTCCAGCCGCCCAAACCAGCACCGGTCGTGCCTCGTGCTCCTGCCTCCCGTGGCCGGCTGCGATGCGGCGGAGGCCTCACCGCCCCCTACTACTCCCACCGCTGGCCAGGCCATCCCTCTACTCACCCACACCCCATGTTATTCTGCGGCAACGGCAGCCTCACACCACAGCGAACCAGTGAATCCTCGTACTCCTCTACGCGTGGGCATCCACTGCCGCGTCTTCCCCAGCTCCACGTCGTCCCCTTCCTAGCCCTCGCCATCGTCCACCGCCCTGGTGCTCTCGGCGTGGCGTGGTCAACGTGGTCAAGGAACGGCTTCCATCGGACATGGACTGTACGTGGAGAGGCTGACAGCTGGGTCCACGGTCGCAGCAAGGAAGTGCCTCCTTATTACGTGCAAAATAATTATTCCTCCACCTGACAGCGGGATCCACCGGATGAGCCACCGTATTTCATGAAAAAAATGTTTGCCCCTGACTGCTGGGAACCACCAGCTACATCTTCGCACGCAAGGAAGTGCGTCTGGGCAAAAAAATCGATTCGCCCCCTGACTGATGGGACCCACCAGCTACATCTTCGCAGGCAAGGAAGTGCCTGACAGTTGGGACCCACCTGGTCGAAGCGTACGTAGCGTTGTCATTCTGGTCGCGAACGCGTATGTACATACTGGTCGATGTAGAGGCGCGCACGTAGCATTTACACATACGTACAGCGGCCATGGTGCAAGAAACAAAATATGGCCACGTATGTGTACATACGGGCGGGGTCTCGAACGCCTACTCGCGCATACGTACGGCCAGGGCTCGTGTACATGGCTGGGTCGGAACGGAGAAACAGCGTCGTCGTCGTGTTCATGGGGAGGCAACGGAATGCGTCGTGTTCATGGGGAGGCAACGGAATGCATCGTGTTCATGGGGAGGCAACGGAATGCGGCGTGTTCATCGGGAGGGCTTGGACAGAACAGGCGATGGAAACGAGGCCTGGCGTACCGCAGAACGGAGGAAACGGCCTTGTGTTCGACCGGCCACGTTCGAAATGGGATCCTGTTCATCGGGAGGGGTCTGGCGTATCGCAAAACAGAGGAAACGGACCTCCTACGGTCGAAACGGGGTCCTGTTGATCGGGAGGGCTGTGGCATACCGCAAAACGGACGAAACAGACTTGTGTTGGAGCGCTACGGTCGAAATGGGGGTCCTGTTCATCGGGAGGGGTGTGGCGTACCGCAAAACAGGACTCCACGGGATACTGTTCATCTCCACCGTTGACCTCCTCCAGCCTCCACGGGCTCCTGTTCATCCAGCCTCCACCACGCGCTACTCCACCGGCTACTGTTCAACCACCCCTCCACCGTCTACTGTTCATCCAGCCCTCCACACCACGGGGTCCTATTCAACCACCCCTCCACGGGCACCCCTCCACCGTCTACTGTTCATCCAGCCCTCCACACCACGAGGTCCTGTTCAACCACTCCTTCACCGTCTACTGTTCATCCAGCCCTCCACACCACGGGGTCCTGTTCATCCACCCCTCCACAGGCACCCCTCCACCGTCTACTGTTTATCCAGCCCTCCACCACACCACGGGGTCCTGTTCATCCAGAGGCAACGCCACCGCTCACTGTTCATCCCGTCGATCGGCTTCAGTTAGTAGCAGTAGCGAAGGAATCGCTCGATCGGGTTCAGTTTACAGCCATCGATCGATCGCTCGGGTTCAGTAACGCATAGCCTGCAGTGCAATCGCTCGGGTTCAGTTAGAGCCCAACGCCTCGCTCGGGTTCAGTTAGAGCCAACGCCTCGCACACACGCGCATATGTGTACAAGAGAAACGCGCATCGCTCGGCCCCCGACCTCCCACCGTAACCGGGAACTCCCCCGAAATTTTCCTCGCCCTCACTTCTACCATGGTTTTTTCCGTCATGGACGGCCCAAAGAATGTCATGCAGCTGCTTCTCCGGCCCACCCAGGACGAAAAGCCCATTTTCTGTCATGATTTTTTGTCATAGAAGTAGGAGCCCACCACATCTATGATGATACCGAGTTTTTTCACAATTATCGTCATAGAAGTGTCATATGTATGACAGAAAAAAATTTCGTTCGGCCCAAAATGTCACGGATGTGTCTTTTTTTGTAGTGTTGGAGCGTCTTGTATGGTTTGAGTCTTTTCTTTTTAGTTTGCCACAGTCATCCTTGTTGTACACACCTTTTGAGAGACACACACATGAATCATGATTTATTAGAATACTCTATGTGCTTTACTTATATCTTTTGAGCTAGGCAATATTGCTCTAGTGCTTCACTTATATCTTTTTAGAGCATGGTGATGGTTTTATTTTATAGAAATTGATGAACTCTCGTGATTCACTTATATTATTTTGAGAGTCTCTAAACAGCATGGTTTCTTTGGTTATAAATTTAGTCCTAATATGATAGGCATCCAAGAGGGATATAATAAAACTTTCATATAAAGTGCATTGAATACTATGAGAAGTTTGATTCATTATAATTATTTTGAGATATGAATATAGTTATATTAGAGTCATGCTAGTAAGTAATTGTGAATTTGAGAAATACTTGTGTTAAATTTTGTGATTCCCGTAGCATGTACGTATGGTGAACTGTTATGTGATGAAGTTAGAGCATGATTTATTTATTGATTGTCTTCATTATGAGTGGCGGTCGGGGACAAGCAATGGTCTTTTCCTGCCAATCTATCCCCCTAGGAGCATGCGCGTAGTACTTCTTTCGATAACTAATAGATTTTGGCAATAATTATATGAGTTCTTTATGACTAATGTTGAGTCCATGGATTATACACACTCTCACCCTTCCACCATTGCTAGCCTCTCTAGTGTCGCGCAACTTTCGGGGGTACCATAAACCCACCATATACCTTCCTCAAAATAGCCACCATACCTACCTATTATGGCATTTCCATAGCCATTCCGAGATATATTGCCATGCAACTTTCCACCGTTCCGTTTATTATGACACACATCATCATTGTCATATTGCTTTGCATGATCATGCAGTTGCCATCGTATTTGTGGCAAAGCCACCGTTCATAATTTTTTCATACATGTCACTCTTCATAGTGATAATATGATAATAATTCCAAGTGACTCAACAAATATAGTATGTTCCCCTGCAACGACGCCAGAAAAAGGTCTTGATAACCCACAAGTATAGGGGATCGCAATAGTTTTCGAGGGTAGAATATTCAACCCTAATTTATAGATTCGACACAAGGGGAGCCAAAGAATATTTGAGGGTATTAGCAGTTGAGTTGTCAATTCAACCACACCTGCAGATTAATTATCTGCAGCAAATTGATTAGTAGCAAAGTAGTATGATAGTTTTGATAATAGTAGTAGCAGCAATGGTAACGGTAACAGTGATAGCAGTAATTTTGTAGCAAGTGTAACAATGATAGCAGCAGTAGTAACTTAGCAGGAATAATATAGGATAAATTCTTAGGCATTGGATCAGTGAATTTTTGGATGACATTCATCATGACACAGTTATAACTTAGGGCGATACAGCACTAGCTCCAGTTTGTCAATATAATGTAGGCATGTATTCCATAAATAGCCATACATGCTTATGGAAAGAACTTGCATGACATCTTTTGTCCTACCCTCCCGTGGCAGCGGGGTCCATAATGGAAACTAAGGGATATTAAGGCCATCTTTTAATAGAGAACCGAAACAAAGCATTAACACATAGTGAATACATGAACTCCTCAAACTATGGCCATCATCGGGAGTGGTCCTGACTATTGTCACTCCGGGGTTGCCAGATCATAACACGTAGTAGGTGATATTACTTGCAAGATCGGATCTAGAACATGGATATAATGGTGATAGCATAAACGGTTCAGATCTGAAATCATGGCACGCGGGCGCAAAGTGACAAGCATTAAGCATGGAAAGTCATAGCAACATCAATCTAAGAACATAGTGGATACTAGGGATCAAGCCCTAACAAAACTAACTCGCTTACATGATGAATCTCATCCAACTCCTCACCGACCAGCGAGCCTACAAAGGAATCACTCACACCCGGTGGGGAGCATCATGGAGTTGGTGATGGAGAAGGGTTGGTGATGATGAAAACGAAGATCCCCCTCTCCGGAGCCCCAAACAGACTCCAGATCTGGCCTCCCGATGAAGAACAGGAGGTGACGGCGGCTCCGTCTCGTGGATCGCGATAATTCTTTCTCCCTGATTTTTTCTGGAAAAATAGGATTTTATAGCGTGGGAATCAGGGTCTGCGGGGCCACCAGGTGGGGACAACCCACCTGGGCGCGCCAGGAGAGGGGGGCGCGTCCTGGTGGGTTGTGCCCACCCAGGTGCCCCTCTCCGGTAGGTCTTGGCTCCAGAAATTCTTATTTATTATATAGAAATCCCTCGCAAAGTTCCGTTCCATTCCGAGAACTTTTATTTCTGCACAAAAACAACACCATGGTAGTTCTGCTGAAAACAACGTTAGTCCGGGGTTAGTTTCATTCAAATCATGCAAATTAGAGTCCAAAACAAGAGGAAAAGCGTTAGGAAAAGTAGATACGTTGGACATGTATCAACTCCCCCAAGCTTAAACCTTTGCTTGTCCTCAAGCAATTCAGTTGATAAACTGAAAGTGAAAAAGAAAAAAAATTACAAACTCTTTTGCTCTTGTTCGCTTAAATAAGCTTAAACAACACCCAGATTTTCAGCCATCATTATAACTAACCATGCCGACAATAACTCTTAAAGATTATAATGACTCATATCAATGACATAATCAGCTAGCGAGCAATAATAAGGCATCTCAAATGGCAACACGTTGTCAAAACAACCATGATATAATATGACAATAGCGGTATCTCGCTAGCCCTTTCTGAGACCGCAAAACATAAATGCAGAGCACCTCCAAAGTTCAAGCAATGACTAAACATTGTAATTCATGGTAGAAAAGATCC
>NC_053025.1:567722777-567799721 GCF_003073215.2 Triticum urartu
AGATTGTCTAAACATCCGGTAGGCCAGCCCAGAGTTGCCCCTGGTGGCCACCGGCGGCTGACAGTTTGGACCAACACTCAGAGGAGCACTGGCTCGGGGGGTTAAAATAATGATGACCCTCGAGTCTGCAGAACCCAAGGGAAAGAAAAGGCTAGGTGGCGAATGGTAAAACCAATGTTGGGCATTGCTGGAAGAGTTTTGTTCAAGGCGAACTGTCAAGGGGTTCCCATTATTACCCAACCGCATAAGGAACACAAAATCCGGGAACATAACACCGATATGACGGAAACTAGGGCGGCAAGAGTGGAACAAAACACCAGGCATAAGGCCGAGCCTTCCACCCTTTATCAAGTATATAGATGCATTAATTAAATAAGATATATTGTGATATCCCAACAAGTAAACATGTTCCAACAAGGAACAACATCTCCATGTTCCAACAAGGAACAAACTTCAATCTTCACCTGCAACTAACAACGCTATAAGGGGGGCTGAGCAAAGCGGTAACATAGCGAAACAATGGTTTGCTAGGACAAGGTGGGTTAGAGGCTTGGCTCAACAGTATGGGAGGCATGATAAGCAAGTGGTAGGTATCGCAGCATAGGCATAGCAAAAGAGCGAGCAACTAGCAAGCAACGATAGAAGTGATTTCGAGGGTATGGTCATCTTGCCTGAGATCCCACAAGGAAGAAGAACGAGTCCATGAAGAAGACAAACGGACGTAGTCGAATGGGTCCTCACAAACGCGACGTTATCGGAACCAACCCGAAGAAGCAAACACCGGAAAGAAGCACACAACATAGTAAACAACCAACACATGAACATGGCATGATACACAATCAAGTATGATGCATGTCCGGTTTAATGAGGCATGGCATGGCAAAGTGCACAAACAATCCTACAAATTAAGTGGAGCTCAATATGCAACTCCGTTGCATATTGACGAAACACCACGTTCAAGTTATTTAGTTCAATCTCGTTTATGTAACCAACAATATTAAATGTTGTTAAAACATGGCAAGAGGGTGAAGCAAAGTAAAACTACATATCTAGTCAAGTTTAAATGAGGCCGGAACAACAAAACAACAAGTCCGGAAACTCCTCATGTGCATATTTTAGGTTTGGTACTGTTCTGCCCTAAACCATATTTTATAGTTGTTAAACATGCAAAGTAAAGTCACCATGATAAACTAGGCATTTTGCTACCCTAGTTACATATAAAGTTTGTTACAAACCGAGCTACGGTTAAATAGTTATGAATTAAACCATTTTAACATGGCATAGGAGCAAATTTAATCAAACAACATTTTAAACATTTCAAACATAGATGAAAGTTGGATACTATGAATCTAGAAAAAATTCTAAACAAGTTTCATATATAAAACATTTTAATCCGATGCACAGTTGTGAAGTTATTAAATGCATGAAGTCTAGGGACTTTTCTGTAAAACGGCATTCTCTGGAATAAAAGAAAAATTCGCAGGCAAGGAAAAAACACAATCGGGCTGAACTTGCTGGCCCAACAGTGCACAGGGGGTTTGGGTGGCTGCTCACATCGGGCTCTCGGGCCGAAAGCGAAGAAGCGGCTGGACGCAGGCTGGACGTTGGAGGTCCCACGCTTGACTAGCGAGGTCAACGGGCACGGGCGGCTTCGTTCTGTCGCTCGAAGCAGAGGACATGGACAGGCGACGCGGCTGCAGTGGAGCTGATGCAGGGTGCGGCGGCGCGACACTGAAGATGGCGGGGAGGCCACGGCGCAGCTCCCGGCGACGAGGACCAGGCGAGGAGGAGCGGATCCAGGCGGAGGCGACCAGGAACTTGGCGCGCGAGCAAGGAACTTGGCGGCAAAGACTTGGGCGCAGGCAGGGCCGCGGGGCGATGCTGTTGGCGAGCTGGGGATGCCGGGACCCGAAGTAGAGGAGCGGGCGCTGCTCCGGCGGTGAGACGGCGACCCGGCAAGAACCGAGGCGAGGCAGAGGCGCGAGCGTCCTCTTCTGATCGACCTGAAGCAAAGCAGCAACGGCGACAACTTGAAGGAGGGTTCGTGGGGACTTGGTCGCCAGAGCGGCGCGGTGACGAGGCTAAGGCTTACTCCTTTCGGTCCCTGCGAGGAGACGCAGAGGAAGAGAGAGATGAGATGATGGGGATGGAAACAGAGGGAAGAAGGAAAGGGAAAGGGCGAGGGAGTCCTGGCCTGGCGCTCCGGTGGCGGCGAACTCCGGCGGTGAGCTGCAGGAGGAGAGCACGGGAGGGGCTCCAAGAGAAGGTCCTCTTCTCTGGGACGATAGGAGGCAGAAGCCCTTGCTCCGGAGGAGCTTGTTGACTGCGAGTGAAGCAGGAAGGCGGAGGCTGCGATCTGCTGGGGATTGTTGGTGGCGCGGAAATCACGGGAGGCGGTCGGATGGTGGTTGGCTCGGTGAGGAAGACGAGGAGGAGACCAGGTGGGCTAGCGGCGGCGCGATGGGAAAGGATGGATGGGACAGGAGGCTAGGCTAGGGTTATCTGTTTATATAGCATGAGGATTTGGTTAGGGGTTATCTTGCCCCTAAGATCAAAATCGGACGGTTGAGAAAAATAGACTAGGGAGGTTAAATAGAGAAACTGGGGATGTTCCAGGGATGTTTGGAGATGATTTGGACGCGACAGTAACGACTGGCCGGGTCGGGTCCGGGACAACTTTCGGACGCACGCGCGAGGAGGGCCGCGGGCTGACGAGAGAGGTTAGGTTGGACCTGGCGGTAGGTAGTGGGCTGTGTAGATGGTCTCAAGCTAAGAGAAGAGAAGAGAGGGAGGCCCGGCGACTGTTTCCGGAGACCGAAAACGTCCGACGTTAGACCGGCTACTATTGCCGCTATATTTATCCGTTGGGGCGTCAAACGAACTCCGAATGCGATGAAACTAGGCAGGCGGTCTAGTCACAACAAAACAACACCGCATGGCAACTTTCAACCCATTCCGAGAACATTTTCCGGCCACTTATAAAATAATATTTCGGACATGTCGCGGGCGTGTGCAAGTGTGGTTGGGCTCAAAACGGACAATGGAGAGGACGAGGAGACCGGGGCGAATGCAAGTTTTGAAAACATGATGATGCAATGCACATGATGACATGATAGGATGCGACACGCAAGCAAATGACCTGGCAATGACAGTGAATAACTGGAGGACACCTGGCACATCGGTCTCGGGGCATTACAGATGTGCTACACTATAGCCATTCTTTGTCTTGTCCTTCTTGACGAGGGCGCAGGCTTCGTTGGCACCACAGGCCGACTGCTAGGGGTCGGCTTCTCTAGAAGCCGCCAGCTAGGAGTCGGGTTGTCCTGACGTCGCCTCCGGGACTCGGCTGTCTACGGGCAGCCGGCTATTCCTCCAGCCGGCCTCCAGAAGGCGACACTTCATCTTGGCGCCTTGAGGGGCGCAGCTAGCCCCGATGTTTTGAAAGGTTCTGCGCCTCGGGTTAGCCTACCCGTGGCCCATTACTCCGACAGTAGTCCCCGAAGCTGGTGAGATGCCACGGCTGCGCAGTCGAGGAGCCTCGGAAGTTTTCTTCTCCGAGTGCCTGAGGTGGAGCTTCGTCCGACTTCTGCCGGACCGACTGGTGGGAGTCGGCCGCACCCAGTCTGACTTATCCAAACTTTGAACGCGTCGGCGGGAACCAAGTGGCATGCTAGCTAAGCCTCCAGGTCACCGCCCGTTGTGGTCATGTCACGTGGCGCCGAGCGGCCGGGCCAGTCTTCTAACCCACGTCCGCGATGGGACACGCCTGTGGGCGGGGCCCGCCACTACCACGCCTCGGTGCGCGAGCGGATCCACTGCGGCCGAGGTGGGCGGTTGGGGTTCCCGTGGAGTTACTGCGCGCAGTATCTTGCGCGATAAACGTGGGGGCGTGGGGTCGTGGGCGCAGTAAATCCCACGATCGCCCCCTCGGCTTCGCAGCCCATTGGCCTATAAGTAGGGGAAGGAGGGGGTGCGGCGGAGCACGTGCGTCCCTCCTCCCTATTCTTTCCTTCTTCTTCTTCCTCTCGCCGAAGCGCCCCCAAGCCACGTTGAGCGCCGCGGTGGTTCGTCTCTGATGAGCTCATCTTCCGACCCCACGCCCCCCATGGCGCACTCCGGAGCATGGGATGGCTCCGAGGTTCATGATGACCACATCGACGTCCTCCGCCAGACGCGGCGGCTCCCCGGCGAGGACCACGTGAGGGTCCGCCTCGCGCCGAAGAGGGAGATTTCACCGGCGCTGGAGGAGGGCGAGCAGGTCGTCTTCCGCTCGCACTGCCTGCGCGGCCTCGGCCTGCCGGCGAGCGGCTTCTTGCGATCCTTCCTCGAGTTCTACGGTCTCCAGCCGCACCACCTCACCCCGAACACGATGGTGCTGTTGTCCGCCTTCGTTACCTTGTGCGAAGGCTTCCTCGGCGTCCTCCCCACAATAGAGCTTTGGGGGGAGTTCTTATACATCAAGCTCGGCACCCTCGTCACAGGCGTGCCGGCTCAATGCGGCGCGTTCATCGCGATGCGGAGGCCGGCAGCGGAAAATCCGTTTCCTGCCATCCCGCTAATCAAGTCAGTGAAGATGTGGCAGCGGTCATATTTCTACGTGAAGAGTGTCTTCGTGGAGGACGACTGGGTCAACTTGCCGGCTTACGAAGCCGGACCGCCGGCTGGGAGGTGGCCCAACTGGTCGTACCAGGCCAAGACGCTGTCGCCCTCCGGAGCCGCCGCTATCGCGCGGCTCCGAGTGCTGACACAGTCGAAGGGCCTGACCGGCCCCGACTTGCTATCCGCCTTCGTGCCGCGCCGAGTGCTCCCGCTCCAGAGCCGCCCTCACATGATCTGCCAGATGAGCGGACATCGGGACCCGAGTCGGCTGTGCACCAAGGAGATGCCTCACGCAGAGGTAACTCACATGGTGAACTACCTTGTGAACTGTGAGCTCATGGATGAGTGGCGGTTTGGCAAGGAGCCGTATTCACGCGCCAACCCTCGGCCTATTGTAAGTCGTCTGTCTTTTGTCTCTGTCTCTTTATTGCCGAGTTCGTGCTGTCCAGCCTGACCAATTGGCCTTTGAACAGAGTCCTCTCCTCCAGCCAGCAGCCGGCGCCACGGGGCCAGAGTGCCAATTCCTCCCCGACCGAGTGGAGAGCGACGTCGATGACCCCGATCTGGGGGCTGCGGCATTGGAGAACAACGTCGAGGGAGGAGGCGGCGAAGCAGGCGGCCCGAGGCTCGGAGCCAGCCTCGAGGACTGGCCCGATGATGATGCGGGGGAAGTCGCCCCGCACCACCAGCCAGGAGCTGGCCAGCCGGGCGCGAGCTCGTCTGCCACGCCAGATGCCCAAGGCGGCGCAAAGAAGCGCAGGGCCGTGCCGAGCTTGTTCGGCAGCCAGCCGAAGAAGCCCAAGGGCTCGACCACGGCGACCAAGCGGGATGAAGCGGCCGCGAAGGCCATCCACTTCCGCAAGGAGGTGAAGAAGCCGCAGCTGGTTTCCACGTAAGTACCACCTTTATCTTGTACCTTCATTTTTTCCTTGTTGACTCTGTCTAAGTTTCTTCACTTCGTTTCCCTTGATCTAGGGCTCCGCTCTCTCTTGAGAAATCGGCCGCCGCCTCCATCGTGAGGTCGGCGGAGACTTCCGCCACCACTCGGCGGATCGATCCGGCCGCCGACCTCCGGGAGGCGAGGGAGCGGAACACGCGGGAAGCGAGCGAGGAGGCGGAAGCCGCCCGCCTGGAGAAGGCGGAGTCAGAGAAGGCGGAGGCCACCGCCCTGAAAAAACTGATGGAGGCCGAGGCCGCCGACGCGGCGAAGAAGCAGGCTGAAGAAGCCACGCACCGCCAGTCGGCGATTTTCATCACTCCCCTGAACTCCGCGCTGCCACCTTCGGAGTTCATGGTGCAGACTGGGGAGGCCGGCGACGAGCACCCGGTCATGGAGAGGGACGGCGGCGACGTCGCTATGCCGGATGTGATTGTGCCTCCACCGCCACCGTCTGGGAGAGCGCAAGGCGAGCAGCCGGCGGACCCGCCGGTGCCGCCAACTGCAAACGAGGTGGCGACGGGCCTGACTCTTGAGGTCGGCGCACCGATGCGTCGCCGACTTGCAAAGGCGGCCTCGGTGCCACGCCCATTGGAGACTGGCGCCGCGAGCTCCTCGATCCCGGACACCGAGGCGACCAGCGCCGAACTCACTGGGTGGGTGCGGGTCGGCGGGATAGGCCCTCTGAACAAGGCGATGTTGGTTGTTCAAACCAAACTCCACGCCGAAGCCGACGCCATCAAGAACTGCAACAAGGCGTATCTGGCATCGCGAGAGGCCATCCAGGTATGCTTCTTGCTTTTTTTATCTCTTGTATTGCTTCGTGGGGGCGCGCCAGCGCACCCACTGGGTGTAGTCCCCATGTACAGGGCCGGCTGCCGAGCAGGCGGCTCAAAACTTTAATTAGCAGGCTCTAAGTGCTGATATCCTTGCTGCGGGATTATCATAACTTTCGTGATGCCGCCTACAACTCCAAGGTCCTGGAGTCGGATCAACGTGCCGCCGACTTGTCGGAGAGCCGGAGTAAGTCTTCTTCCCTTTGCGGGGGCGCGCTGGCGCACCTGTGAGCTGTAGTCCCCGAGATCCGGGCTGACTGCTGATCAGTCGGGCCGGATCTTCCTGGTGACTGTTCTTATTTTTGTTGATTTTGATGACTCCTTTCTCCGTGGGGGCGCGCTGGCGCACCCGCGAGCTGTAGTCCCCGAGATTCGAGCCGACTGCTGAACAGTCGGGCCGGATCTCCCCGGCAACTCTAGCCTCTTCTCTGTTGGCAACTGACGCCTTCCCTTCTTCTTTCTTCCGCAGAAGCCAACGCCATCCTTCAATGGCAACTGAGTGAAGCCAACGCCACGCTGCATGCCAAAGAGGCGGACTGCAACAAGCTGGCTGAAGAACGTGACCGACTGGCCACGCAGCTGGCGGAGCAGGCAGGGCTTCTCCAGAAGGTCCAGAAGGAGGCAGAGGACAAGGAGACCAGCCTCCTTGCTGAGTTTGCGATCGAACGCTCCGCCTGGACCGACAAGGAGGCGATGCTGACTTCTGGCTTTCACGAGATCGAGGACATAGTCGATGGTGAGCTTCCCTCTTTTTTCTTCTTTGAGCTGCCGGCTGTTTGGTTGAGCCAGCTTCTCGTCTTTACCTTTGGCTCTTTGCTTTCTGTCTTGGCAGACTTCTTCCCTGGTCAATCGGACACTGCCAACCAGGCCATTGAAGCTAATCGTGAAGGATGGAGGGCGGACGGTGCGCAGATCGCCGCCGACGCCCCCCAAACCGTTAACGAGCAGATCCTGAGCATCGAGGCCCGTCTTCGGCCGGCTCACCGGATGCTGTGCCGGCTTCAGCATGTCGGCGCCCAGGCAATCTCCGCCCTGTGGCCTGTAATGCCGGCACCGTGCACTCCCAGTCGGACTGCCGGCTGGCTGGAGGTAGCGGCCGGCCGTCTTGAGGCCTGGAAGGGCTCCTCGGCTCGGGCTGGAGCGCGCCGGGCCTTAGAGTTCGTCAAGTCGTGGTACCCTGGGCTGAGTCTAGCCCAGCTAGCCACATTTCGGCTGGAGGCTCAGGAGGAATTGGCGGTCGTGGAAGATGACCTCATCAAGCGCGGGGCGTCAATCGCTGAATACACCGACACTAGCATCTTCGTCCCGGAGCGGGTTGAGAATGGCGCTGAGGCGCCGCCGGAATGGTTCGTGCTGAACCCGAAAGACGGCGAGGACTCGGCGGAGGTGATCGACTCCAGCGGCGAGGAAGAAGGCGAGGCGGAGGAGGAAGGCGAAGAGGAGGCGCCAGAGGTCGGAGCGGACGGCCAGCCCCAGCTCGACCGCGCCTCCAGCAACGAGCCACGCCCAACCGAGCCGGCTACTGCTGGAGGCGACCAAGCGGAGACTGACCAGCCGGCCGCTCCACCAACTGGCGCCGCCAATTCCTCCGATCCACCGAACCCGTCCGCCGCTTCCTAGGCCGCCAGTTTATCTTTTTTGCTTTACATGTCTATCGGTCTCGACGAACTTGTTAATTTTGCACAATTCCACCCGTGGGCTGTACGGATTGTATCTTAAACTTGTGTTTTGAAGATCAGCCAAGGGCTTTTGTTTTGTAAATATTTTTCCGAGTTCTATCTTTTCTTGCTTGCTGCTCTTTGGCTTTTTCCTTTGCCGCCTTCCCTTGGTTGCCGTCTTGCCAGCCGAACAGCCGCTCTGTGGACTGTGGCTAGGTCAAGTACTTGGCTACTTCCGGGAAGGCAAGTACTTAGCCATTTTAGAACATTCTAGCAAGTTAAGTAGAAGTCGGCAGGCCGGCTGCTCAACAGTCGGTCGTAGAAGACGGGAAGCCGGCTTAATCTATGCACGTGCTTTGTGTCCTTAGCCATTTTTCAAGTGGACACCCTTTCTGCCTTGCTCCTGCCCACCAGATAGTCGCTCTGCGAGCTGCGGCTTCTGGCAGGAGACAACTTAAGTGCTAACACATTACTTGTCCGACTGCAGGAACCATTTCATAGTACAAGGCGGCAAGTCCCCGGGCTGACTAGTTGGACCCGGTGCCAAGCGGCATAAAGAAAATGACATGCTCATAGGCATAATTCCTACCGTATAGATAAAAGAGGGCAGTCCCCGAGCTCTTCTCGGGGGACCCGGAGTCTTCGTACTTTAATACAAAAGGTAGCATGGTACATACTGTATCAACTGTAAAATCTTCGGAGGAGATTTGCATTCCATGGCCGCTCTGTCTCCTTGCCGGAGTCGTCCCTCTTGCGCGCTCAAGGCTTCTGAGCGTCGATCATGTAGTAGGAGTCATTGCCCAACACTTTGCTGATGATGAAGGGGCCTTCCCAAGGCGCTGAGAGCTTGTGCTGGCGGGCTGTTCACTGGATCAGCCGGAGGACAAGGTCTTCTTCTTGGAAAGATCTTGGCTTGACCTTCCGGTTGTAGTATCGACGCAGACCTTGCTGGTAGATGCTGGACCAGCTGAGTGCCAGCAACCGGCCCTCTTCCAGCAGGTCGACGCTGTCTTGTCATGCTTCTTTTGCCTCCTCTTCAGTGTACATGGTGACTCGAGGGGAGTCGAATTCTATGTCCATTGGGATGACGACTGCGGCACCGTAGACAAGGAAGAAAGGCGTGAAGCCGGTTGACTTGTTCAGAGTTGTGCGCAGGCTCCAGAGGACGGTTGGCAGCTCGTCGAGCCAGCAGCCGGCCGAACGCTCCAGAGGCTCGACCAGTCGGGGCTTGATGCCGGACAAAATGAGGCCGTTTGCATGCTCCACCTGGACGTTTGATTGCGGATGGGCAACGGACGCTAAGTCCAGTCGGATGCCCTGCGTTGCGCAGAAACGGGCCAAGGCGCCTTTGGCAAAGTTTGTGCCATTGTCGGTGATGATGCTGTGCGGCATGCCATATCGGACGGTGATGTCGGAGATGAAAGTCACAGCTATCGGACCATTCAGCTTCTTGATTGGTTTTGCTTCTATCCACTTGGTGAACTTGTCCACCGCGACAAGCAGATGAGTCATGCCACCACGCGATGTTTTGAATGGTCCCAGCATGTCCAGGCCCCAGACAGCAAAGGGCCAGGCAATGGGAATAGTCTTGAGTGCAGAAGCCGGCTGATGTGGCTTGGAACGGAACTTCTGGCACCCTTTGCATTTCTGGACCAAGTCTTTGGCGTCTTCTAGAGTAGTCGGCCAGAAAAAAACCATGGCGGAAAGATTTGGCAACAAGTGCTCTTGAAGCCGCATGGTGGCCAAATTCGCCTTGATGGATGTCTTTGAGGATTGCTTGGCCTTGCTCCGGCTTGACGCATCGCTGGTAGACACCGGTGACACAGGAAGTTGAGGCTGGGCTGGGCCCATGAAGGTGCTGCGATTTCTTCTATTGCCAGGACTGCAACTTGGACGAGGGTGGTTGGGCCAGGAGGCAGTGGGTTGGAATCGACTGCCGCTTGCTGGGTCGATGAAGTCCCCGGGCCGACTGCCGCAGTCCTCGGGCCGGGCTATGAAGTCTCCGGGCTGGCCGCTGCAGTCCTCGGGCTGGGTGCGACTGCCGCGACCCCCGGGCAGCCTGCTGGAATTCCCGTGCCGGCTGCTGGAGCTCTCAAGTCGGATCCGACTGCTTCAGGAGGAGCCGGCACGAAGATAGAATACGACTCTGGTGATGGCTTGACAGATGGCTTGAGGAGGCGTTGTAGGGCGACGCCGGTCGGTATTGCTTGACGGGTGGAGCCGATTCGTGCCAAGGCATCTGCTTGCTCATTGTCATTTCTTGGCACATGGAGAAACTCGCACACGTCAAAATATCCACTGAGTTGCTGTACGAGGAAGCGGTAGCTCGCCATGATTGCATCCTTGGCGTCCCAGTCGCCTGACGACTACTGGACCACCAAGTCAGAGTCACCATAGCATAGGATCCGGCGAATACCGAGCTCTTTGGCAAGCCGGAGTCCGTGAATGAGTGCCTCGTATTCAGCAACGTTGTTGGAGGCGGCAAAATGGATTTGCAGCACATATCTGAGCTTGTCGCCTTTGGGAGAGGTGAGGACGATCACTAGTAGAAAAAGGGCCATTTATCCCCCTTTAGTCCCGGTTTTTATACGAACCGGGACTAAAGGCCCTCCACGTGGCCGCTGCATGGAGGTCCACCTTTAGTCTCGGTTGGTGCCACCAACCGGTACTAAATGAAATTTTATGATTTTTTATGTTTTTTGAAATTTTGTTTTTGAATTTTTTTTACCAAATTTTCAAATTGAATTATTTTAACCTCTAATCTCTAATCAGCTCTCATCACTTCTCAATTTAACCTCTAATCTCTAATCACCCCTCATCATTCCAAATCATCTAACTTCCTGAACGGTCACCCATCCTCTCACTACCCAGCCTGAGCATGCGTAACTTCCGGGTTCAATTCTCCCTCGTTTCCAACTCTGCACTTGTTGTTTTCCTGACAATAGTGAGATGTCAATCCTATTAACCCTCAGGAGTTTAGCTTGAGCATGAAGTCACACATTTCACTTTTTGAGTTTCAAACTATCGTTCTAAAAAACAATAATTATTTAGTAACACTAATATTTCTTGAATTAGTAGTTTGACCATTGTTTGACGAGATTTGACCAAAATTCAAAAAATTGAAATAATTATTTAGTAACACTAATATTCTTGAATAATTATTTAGTAACACCAATACTTCTTGAATAAGTAGTTTGACCATAGTTTGACCAGATTTAACGAAAATTCAAAAGAAAACTGAAATTTGAGCATAACTTTTTTTCCTTTTAGAATTTGGGGATTCTAAAAATTTGCAAACAGGCCGTAGGCCATCAAAACCGGATGCAGATTTTCGTGCTGAACATTTTGATATATTCTACGTTTTTTTTCTGGCATCGTATGCAAAAGTTATAGCCGTTTTACATTTTCCCTACACTTTTTGCAAAACATGTCCAAATTTAAGTTTTTAAATTTTCCTAACTAGTAGATGTAGTAACATAACTACATCTCGAAGGATTTTAACTTTTGAAGTTTTTGTCAAAACTGAAAAGGAGATACACGGGGTGGGGGGTAGGATTTAAAAATTGCACCATTAGTACCGGTTCGTGGCACGAACTGGTACTAAAGGTCTAACCTTTAGTACCGGTTGGTGCCACGAACCGGTACTAATGCCTCAACCCCATTAGTACCGGTTCGTGGCACGAACCGGTACTAAAGGTCTAACCTTTAGTACAGGTTCGTGCCACGAACCGGTACTAATGGGCATCACACCCTTTAGTCCCGGTTCGTGGCACCAACCGGGACTAAAGGTCCCATTTGAACCGGGATTAATGCCTGTACGGTGCCCTAGCCGCTCGAACCGGGACTAATGCTCACATTAGTCCTGGTTCGTAATGCAACCGATACTAATGCTCTTTTCTGGCTGAACCAAAGCCCCTTTTTCTACTAGTGGATGCCAGCCCCCAAACCGGTGCGCATCTTGGAACCATCAAAATGCATCCGCCAATGGGTGGAGTCGGGCGCTGGCGGCAGGTACTGGGTCTCGGCCCAGTCGACGAGGAAGTCGGCCAATGCTTGTGCCTTGATGGCGGTGCGAGGCTGGTAGTAGATAGTGTAGGGGGCCAAATTGATGGCCCATTTGGCCACTCGGCCTGAAGCATCCCGGCTTCCAATGATCTCGGCCAGTGGAGCTGTGCAGACCACAGTGATTGGGTGCTCTTGAAAATACGGCTTCAATTTCTTGGCGGCAAAGTGCACGCCGTAGCACATCTTCTGGTAGTGGGGTAGTTTTGCTTGGAAGCTGACAGCACTTCACTCAAGTAATACACCAGTCTCTGGACTGGTAGCGCCTTTCCTTCCTCCTTGCGTTCTACCACTATGACTGTGGTGGCCACTCGGCTGGTGGCGGCGATGTAGAGGAGCATGGGCTCCTTAGGAGTCGGAGCCGCCAGGACACGCGGAGTAGTCAACATCTTCTTGAGCTGGAGAAAAGCTGCATCCGTCTTGTCGTTCCACTCGAAAAAAGTGGTCTTCTTCATGAGCTGGTACAGGGGAAGAGCCTTCTCTCCCAGCCAACTGATGAAACGGCTGATGGACACCAAACAGCCGGTGAACTTCTGCACATCCAGCAGTCGGGTGGGTACTTCCATCCTATCGATGGCCTTGATCTTCACAGGGTTGCACTCTATGCCGCGCTCTGAGACCAGGAATCCAAGAAGCTAGCCGGCTGGTACTCCGAAGACGCATTTCTCTGGGTTGAGCTTGATTTGAAACCGGCGTAGGTTCTCAAAGGTCTCTTTGAGGTCTTCTAGCAGCGTTCCACGCTTCTCCGTCTTCACCACGACATCGTCCACATAAACGTGGGCGTTTCTGCCGAGTTTTTTGAGGAGGCATTTCTGCATGAACGTTGAAATGTGGCGTCGGCATTCCTCAAGCCGAACGTCATGGTCAAGTAGCAGAAGGCTCCGAATGGTGTGATGAAGGCGGTCTTCAGTCTGTCGGCCAGGTTTAGCTTGATCTGGTGATACCCTGAATATGCATCCAAGAAACTCAACAGCTCGCATCCGGCTGTGGAGTCTATCACTTGGTCGATTCTCGGTAAAGCAAACGGGTCCTTGGGGCAGGCTTTGTTGAGGCTGGTGTAATCAATACACATGCGCCACTTCTTGTTTTTCTTCAACACAAGGATTGGGTTGGCCAGCCACTCTGGAAAGAACACTTCCATGATGAAGCCGGCTGCCAGCAGCCGGGCTATCTCTTCTCCAACGACTCTTCTCTTCTCTTCTGACAGGCGGCGCAAGGGCTGCCTGACTGGCTTGGCATCAGACCGGACATGTAACTTGTGCTTGGCAAAATCCGTCTGAACACTCGGCATGTCTTTAGGTGACCATGCAAAGATGTCCCGATTCTCACAGAGGAAATTGACGAGCTCGCCTTCCTATTTGCTGTCGAGGTTTGCACCTATGATAGCATACCTCTCCGGGTGCTCTAGGTCCAAGGGTATCTTCTTTGTCTCCTTGGCCGGCTTGAACGAGCCCTCGGCTTCCGACTCCTTGGGGTTGGGCGACATCTCCGGCTGCTTGCCTGGCATCGCCGCAACTCGGTCAAGGAGCCGCTTCTTGGCCGCGATCACAAGGGACTCGGCCAGCTGGCTGCTATCTGCTGCGCAAGTGGACGACTTCTTGTAATCCCCTGCTATGGTCAGAATTCCCTTGGAACTTGGCATCTTCATCTTGAGGTAAGCATAGTGGGGGACCGCCATGAACTTGGCCAGAGCAGGTCGGCCAAGCGGTGCATGGTAAGGGCTCTCAAGGTCCACCACCTCAAACCAGACTGGCTCTCGACGGAAGTGATCTTTGTCTCCAAAGAGGACGTCTATCTAGATCTTGCCGATTGGTGAGCAGGAAAGGCCAGGAACTATGCCATGGAATACAGTCCGACTGAGCTGAAGCTGCCTTTGTTTGATTCCTAACTTCTCCATCGTATCTTTGTACAGAATGTTGATGCTGCTGCCGCCATCTATCAAAACTCGGGAAAAGCGAGCAGCTCGCCTATCAGTGGCAAAGGTGGCATCCAGAACCAGGGCGTAGGAACCGGGATTGGGCATCACCTCCGGGTGGTCGGCTCTGCTCTGGTTGATGGGCTTCTCGGACCAATGCATGAACTCGAGGGTCTCTGATGCTACTGCATTCACTTCTTGTTGTCGTTGCTGTCTATTGTGCTTGTCGTCGGCCACGCTGGTGAACACGACATAAGCTCCGTGCTCTTCAGGATACTCGTCTTGTATGGCTCCGATTGGTCGAACCACCGGCTGCTGGGGGGAGGAGGAGGCGGCTGCCCAGCAGGCGGAGGAGGCAGAAGGCCGTCTCCCTTGGCGATCCTGGTGAGCCAATGGCATTTCTGAGTGGTGTGATTGGACGGCTTCACACCACTGTGGAACTTGCAGGGTGCGTCAAGAGTCTGCTCATACGAAAAACAGGCAGCCAATTGGACTTGCCGCCCTTCGGGCACTTGGATGGAGGCTGCCCTTCCGGCTGCTGGTCGTCAACTGTCGCCACCTGTCGGCTTGTGGAAGCCGGCTGCATGGCCTTGCGCTTGTTATCGCTTGGTTGCAGGCGCTGACTAGTGTCGCCAACCGGGGTTCGACGAGCTTGAGGGGCCACTTTGCCAGATGCATCAACTTCGATTTCTGCCTTCATGGAGGAGTCGGCCGTGACATATTTATCTGCTATGATCAGCAGCTCATCGAGGGTCGCTGGCTCGTCGCAGAGGAGTCGGTGCTTGAGGAGGGTGCCCTCTCGGCACCCAGCGGTGAAGTACCCGATAGCCTGCACCTCGTGCACACCTTCGCAAGAGTTGCGGAGCTCGACACAGCGTGTGAGGTAGTCGCGAGTCGACTCGTTGGGGCCTTGTACGCACAAGCAGAGCTGGCGAGGTTTGGGCGGCCGCTTGTACGTGCTGGTGAAGTTGCGGATGAAAGCTTCGGTGAAGTCGACCCAGCCGCTGATGCTGCGGGGCTTCAGGCTGTTCAGCCATGTCCGGGCCATGCCCTGGAGCATGAGCGGAATGTACTTCACAGCATCGCGCTTGTTGCCGTTCGCTATGCTGACGGCGGTAGAGTAGTCGACCACCCAGTTCTCCGGCTTCACGGAGCCGGTGTATTTGGGCGTGTCTCTTTGGAGCGTGAACCCTTTGGGGAAGGGCTCGTCTCGAATGCGGGGGCCAAAACAGGGCGGACCCAACTCATCTTCCTCTTCTAGCGCCAGGGACCGATGGAGACGGTCGATCCGGTGGCGGGCATCGTTCTCTCCGACTCCCTCTCCGCGACCAACGCGGTCGCCGAGTGTCGGGTGATCAACAGGCGGCGGGGAGACGCGCCTTTCCCTGCGAGGGGGAGGAGGCAGACAGTCATCCCATCGTTCCACTGCTCTTGGGCGGCCGTCTTGGTCGCGCTCAATGGTGATGCTAGTCTGGCTGCGGCTGGCAGTGTAACGCCCTCGATGCGGCTATATCTCCCATGTGTCGAAGCACGACTTAGAGGCATAACCGCATTGAAAGCAATGTCGCAAGTGAGGTAATCTTCACACAACCCATGTAATACAATAGGGGAAAAGATACATAGTTGGCTTACAATCGCCACTTCACACAATTACATGATTAAAGCATTACATCATCCAAATACACACAAGGTCCGACTACGGAACCAAAATAAAAGAAGAACCCCAAATGCGACAAAGGTCCCCGATCGACCCCAACTGGGCTCCACTACTGAACAACTAGAACGAAACAACACAAAGGACAAGATCTTCATAGAGCTCCTCCTTGAGCTTGGTTGCATCATCTGCACGGACTCATCGGCACCTGCAAGCTGGTTTTGGAAGTATCTGTGAGCCACGGGGACTCAGCAACCTCACACCCTCGCGATCAAGACTACTTAAGCTTATAGGTAGGGTAAAAGGTATGAGGTAGAGCTGCAGCAAGCGACTAGCATATATGGTGGCTAACATACGAAAATGAGAGCGAGAAGAGAAGGCAAAGCACGATCATGAAAAGTATGATCAAGAAGTGATCCTAAAACAACCTACGTCAGGCATAACTCCAACACCGTGTTCACTTCCCGGACTCAGCCGAAAGAGACCATCACGGTAACACACGCGGTTGATGTATTTTAATTAAGGTCAACTTCAGGTTTTCTACAACCGGATGTTAACAAATTCCCATCTGCCCATAACCGCGGGCACGGCTTTCGAAAGTTCAAATCCCTGCAGGGGTGTCCCAACTTAGCCCATCACAAGCTCTCACGGTCAACGAAGGAATAGACCTCCTCCCGAGACATTCCGATCAGACTCGGTATCTCGGTACAACAAGACATCCTCGACAATGGTAAAACAAGACCAGCAAGACCGCCCGATGCGCCGACATCCTGATAGGAGCTGCACATATCTCGTTCTCAGGGCAACAGCGGATGAACACTACGTACAGCTAAAACCAGCCCTCAAGTTTCCCCGAGGTGGAGCCGCAAGTGGCTCTAGTTTGGACCAACACTTAGACAAGCACTGGCCCGGGGGGGTTAAAATAAAGATGACCCTCGGGATGCGCGACTCCCAAGGGAAAAAGGCTAGGTGGCGAATGGTAAAACCAAGGTTGGGCCTTGCTGGAGGAGTTTTATTCAAAGCAAACTGTCAAGGGGTTCCCATTATAACCGAACCGCGTAAGGAACGCAAAATCCGGGAACATAACACCGATATGACCGAAACTAGGGCGGCAAGAGTGGAACGAAACACCAGGCATAAGGCCGAGCCTTCCACCCTTTACCAAGTATATAGATGCATTAATTAAATAAGATATATAGTGATATCCCAACAAGTAAACATGTTCCAACAAGGAACAAACTTCAATCTTCACCTGCAACTAACAACGCTATAAGAGGGGCTGAGCAAAGTGGTAACATAGCCAAACAACGGTTTGCTAGGACAAGGTGGGTTAGAGGCTTGGTTCAACAATATAGGAGGCATGATAAGCAAGTGGTAGGTATCGCAGCATAGGCATAGCAAAAGAGCGAGCATCTAGCAAAGCAAAGATAGTAGTGATTTCGAGGGTATGATCATCTTGCCTGAGATCCCGCACGGAAGAAGAACGAGTCCATGAAGAAGACAAACGGACATAGACGAACGGGTCCTCACAATCACGACGTAATCGGAACCAACCCGAAGAAGCAACACCGGAAAGAAAGCAAACAATATAGTAATCAACCACCACATAGACATGGCATGATGCGCAAACAAGAATGATGCATGTCCGGTTTAAAGAGGGCATGGGATGGCAAAATGCAACAAACAACACTACAAATTAAGTGGAGCTCAATATGCAACGAGTTGCATATTGACGAAAAAACCACATGACTTATTTAGTTCTCTCTCGTTTATGTACCCAACAAGATTAAATGTTCTTAGCATGGCAAGAGGTGAAGCAAATGAAAACTACCTATCTAGTCAAGGTTAAATGAGGCCGGAAGCAACGAACAACAATTCCGGAAACTCCTCATGAGCATATTATAGATTTGGTACTGTTCTGCCCTAAACACAATTTTAGAGTTGTTTAACATGCAAATAAAGGTCACCATGTTAAACTAGGCATTTTTCTACCCCATTTACATATAAAGTTTGTTAGATTTGGAGCTACGGTTGAATAGTTATGAATTAAATCATTTTAATATGGCATAGGAGCAAATTTAAACAAACATCAATTTAAACATTTTAAACATCGATGAAAGTTGCATATTATGAATCTAGACAAAATTCTAAGCAAGTTTCATATATAAATCATTTTAATCCGATGCACGGTTAGTGAGTTATTAAATGCATGAACTAGGGGGACTTTTCTGTAAAACTGCGTTCTCTGGAACAAATACTAAATTCACAGGCGCTGGAAAAAAACACTACTGGGCTGAAATTTGGGACAAGCCCAACAATGCACAGGGGCTGGAGGGGGGCTTCTCACATTGGGCTTGGCCCAGTTGGTGCTGGGCTGGATGAGGCAGGTGGCTAGGCCGGTCGCTGCCAGGCTGAGGAGGCTCGCTGGGCTGGGCCGGCCTGAGCTGGAGGAGTCAGCGGGCGTTGGAGCGGCCCTGTTCGATGCAGAGGAGGCGTGTCCTCTTCTCGACAGGAAGCAGAAACAGAAGCAGAGCAGCGGCGGCGTGGGACTTGCAGGTCGGCGCGCGAACCGACAAGGAACTCCGGCGACGGTGGCTGACGACGACGTGAGCGCCGGGAACGGGCAGGACCGGGCGAGGGGGTCTCGGATCCGGCGGTGCAAGGGAGCTCCGAGGCGGGGAGGAACGACAGGGCCCTGGCAAGGAAAAATTTAGTCACGAGGCAGGGACAGAGAGAGGGCCGGAGTGAGATCGAGAGGAGGCGAGGCGACCTGGCCGTGGCCGGCCGGCGGTAGGCGCGGGCGCCCGAGGATGCGAGGTGGAGGAGCACGGGGAGGCTCGTCATAGTGCGGTGGAGAAGCTCGGCCTCCATGGCGGCATCCATGGCGCAAGGAGCACCTGTTGCAGGAGAAGAACGAGGAAGATGAGAGGTGGAGACGAAGGGAGGAAGGAGAAAGGCAGGGCGACGGGGTTCTGGTCCGGTTGAGGCACTGGCGAGCGATGGGAGGCCAGGCCTCCTGGATTGAGCGACCTGGGAGCTCTTTTCCCGATCCAGAACAGATCGAGGAGGCTGCGGGCGACGGGAGGTCCTGGCCTGATGGCGGCAGAGCTGCGGCTCTGGGTGATCCTGCTCGGGCCCAACCACGGAGGGGCGTGGGGATGGAGTGAGAGGAGGAGGAGCTCGCTGGTTGGGCTTGTGGTGAAAACGAGGAGGAGATGGATTTGGTTCGAGCGATGGGGATCCTGATGTTGGGGAAAGAGTGCGGCCGCGGCTGGGAGGATCCCTAGAATTTAGGGATTTGGTCTGAAATTAGACTAGGGGTGGACTATAAATATACATCACGGATTAGGTTAGGGGCTATCTCGACCCTACGATCGCAATCGGACGATCGCGAATAAAATAGCTAGGAAGTCCAAATAAGAAAACGGTGATGTTTTGTAGACGTTTGGGGATGATCCGGACACAACGGTGGCGACACCCCGGGTCGGGTCCGGGACAACTTTCGGACGCTCACGTGAGGGGTTCGATGCACTGTGCAGAGAGGGTTTCGGACCGTGCGGTAGCATCGGACAACTCCAGAAGCAAAGAGGGGAAGGAGGATGGCCTAGGTGGGCTGTGGCGAGGCTGAGAGGGGAGAAGAGAGAGAGGGGGGCCAGCATCTGTTTCCGGAGACCGAAAACGTCCGACGTTAGACCGGCTATATTGCCGCTATAGTTATCCGTTGGGACTCCGAATGCGATGAAACTTGGCAGGCAGCCTACCTACACCATAACAAGACCGCATGCCAACTTTCACCCCATTCCGAGAACATTTTTCGGCCACTTATAAAATAATATTTCGGACATGCCGCGGGCGCGTGCAAGTGTGTCTGGGCTCAGAACGGACAACGGACGGAACGAGGAGACCGGGACGGATGCAAGTTTTGAAAACATGATGATGCAATGCACATGATGACATGACAAGATGCAACACGCAAGCGAATGACATGGCAACAACAGCGAATAACTGGGCGACACCTGGCGCAACGGTCTCGGGGCGTTACAGGCAGCCGGCTCCTTGTCTCTTCTTCCGCGGACGCCACCAGTCGGCGTCCGAGATGTTGCGCCTTGATCTCGGCGGGGAGGCAGATCGTCGTTCTACCGGTGTGGCACCTCAGTACAGCAAGCGGCCTCGTGATGCTCACCAGCCGCGTCGAGGAGCCGCTGGACGCGCTCCGCCATCTGGCGACGTTCTTTGCCCTCGAACTTGTCTAGATCTTCTACTGCCGCCTGGGCAGCTCAGATATTTTCCGCGGGCGTGGCGTAGACAGGGCGATCTGCCGCGAACAGGTTCGCGATGGCCAGGCCGCGTTGCTGGACCGTGCCAAGGCGGCTAGGCCCAGCGGGAGTAGGTGTGCCGCCCACAACATGGTCCATCTCGCGTCGGTAGGCTTCGGACAGGCGTCTCATGCTAGCCAGCTTCTTGGCGCCCTCGACGAGCTGGATGCGGCGTGCTTCCAGCATCTCGGCGTCAGCGTCTTCTGGGATGGGCGCCGTCAGGTCTTGGAGTGACGCATCGAGCGGGTCGTGAGCTTTTGCCGCTCTCCGCGCAAGGAGGCGGCTCATCGTAGACCACCACTTTGGTGGGGAACGCATCAAGTGACGCAGTGTCGGAATCGACAAGCATCGGGTCAGTGGAGCCAACAGATTCCAAGTCCGCAGCGGGCTTGCTGGCTACGTGGAGCTGATCGAGGAGGCGGAAGAGGCGGCTCTCAGGGCCATCATTGCCCGCATCGGACGCCGGCTCGTCGGAGAGGCGAACCTCGCCAACAAGGTCGGCGAGGCAGCTCGCCGCGCACGCGATCTCCGCGCCACGCAGCGCGTCGGCACAGACTCCGTCTGGTGTGCCAGGTTGGCTACGCTCCCCAGGGAGGAAAAGGGTTCCCGTCCAGGACAGGTCTCCGGACGATGGTGCACCTCGCCCCACGGTGGGCGCCAAATGTTGGGGGTTGAGTGCGACATATGCCAAACGATGGCTTATCATGGTGGGAGCGAGTAGAACGTCACCGGTGCCTGGAAATGGGATGAGGCGTAGACACGAATGCCGGTGTACTTTACCCAGGTTCGGGGCTCTCCTAGGAGATAACACCCCTAGTCCTGCTCTGCGGGGTCTCCGCATGATCACTAAGGTGCAAGTGAGTACAATGGTGCTCCTTGAGCTGTATGCTAGATGTAGGAGAAGGCAAGGCTAGCTCTCTCCTTCCTCTGTGGGCTGGTCTAGTTCTAACAAGTTCGGAACCCTTTGCATGGGTGCCCTGGGGGGTTTATTTAGGCCTACCCCTAGGGGTACAGTGGTAATCCGGCCGGGCGTAGGGCCCGACCGGTAGTCTCTTCGGTCGTTGGCTTCTCCGCTGATTGCTGGGGCCCACCGCCTGGTGGGCCCCGCCAACTGGTTGGGTACGGGGCCGACAGGCCGCCCCCGCCGCTCACGAGTCTTGTCGGCTACTGATCATTGTAGTCGTGACTCTAATGACGTAGGCTTGGTCAGGGGATCGTGGCTACAGCTCAACCGCCTGGTGGGCAATTACTATAGCCATTCCGTGTCTCGTCTGGTTAATGGCGCGTGGGTCCCGAGGAAAGGGCGGGCCGACTGCCGGGGCCGACCTCCATCGGGTCCGACTGGTGGGGCTCTTGCCGTCTTCCAGGCTCTCGCTGATTGGTGGGGCCCGTCGTCCTTGGGCCGTACCGACAGGCCGTCATGGGAGCAGGACTCCGCCTGCTTGTGGTGATGTCAGGGATGGCGTGGCAATAGTGCCGCGCCCGGCGGAGATCTCTGCCGGTACGGTACACTGTGGCCACGCCTGTCCCTGGATGGGGGGGGATGGGCTACACTGTAGCCATTCTCTGTCTTGTCCTTCTTGACGAGGGTGTAGGCTTCGTTGGCGCCACGGGCCGACTGCTAGGGGCCGTCTTCTCTAGAAGCCCCCAGCTAGGAGTCGGCTTGTGTCGGTGTGAAAACCGGCGGATCTCGGGTAGGGGTCCCGAACTGTGCGTCTAAGGCGGATGGTAACAGGAGGCAGGGGACATGATGTTTACCCAGGTTCGGGCCCTCTTGATGGAGGTAATACCCTACGTCCTGCTTGATTGATCTTGATGATATGAGTATTACAAGAGTTGATCTACCACGAGACCGTAGAGGCTAAACCCTAGAAGCTAGCCTATGGTATGATTTTATGTTGTCATACGGACTAAACCCTCCAGTTTATATAGACACCGGAGGGGGCTAGGGTTACACAGAGTCGGTTACAAGGGAGGAGATCTACATATCTGTATTGCCAAGCTTCCCTTCTACGCTAAGGGAAGTCCCATCCGGACACGGGACGGAGTCTTCAATCTTGTATCTTCATAGTCCAACAGTCCGGCTGTCCGGAGACCCCCTAATCCAGGACTCCCTCAGTAGCCCCTGAACCAGGCTTCAATGACGATGAGTCCGGCGCGCAGATTTGTCTTCGGCATTGCAAGGCGGGTTCCTCCTCCGAATACTCCATAGAAGATTTTGAACGCAAGGATAGTGTCTGGCTCTGCAAAACAAGTTCCACATACCACCGTAGAGAGAATAATATTTCCACAAATCTAATCTACTGACACGTTTTGACAGCATGACATCATGTCATGGCCTGGTCATTATTCGAACTGTTTTTCTCAACCAGTGCCGCACATATCGCGAGGCGGTTTTCTTGACACGTCTTGTTCAAAGCAGAGATCGTGTCCCCCTTATTACGGGATTCTCATCAATACGGACATGGGTAACCCAACCGCGCCATCAATTACGGTGCTTGGGGAATAAGCAATTTTACCAGGCAAGTGGGGAGGCGTATCACCTCTTCCGCCCTTATAAAGGGACAAAGATTCCTCCTTTTTACCCACGCCTTCTTCCTCCTCGCTTATCCATTCTCACGCACTCGAGCTCCAGCGCCCAAGTTCGTGTCTTTCTTCTCAAACCACTCCAAACATGTCCGGAGCGGGAGGCAAGTAGATGGTCTCCTCCGTCACGGAGGAGCACATCGCAAAGTTACGGGAAGCCGGATATCTGGCCGCGGATATCGCGCACCGGCTGCCAGACACGGGGCAGATCATCCCTACGCCTGAACCCCATGAGAGGGTAGTTTTTCTTACCCACTTCGTCCGCGTACTGGGATTTCCCCTCCACCCTTTTGTCCGCAGGCTCATGTTCTACTACGGGCTGGATTTTCATGATCTGGCCCCCAATTTTATCCTCAACATCTCAGCGTTTATCGTCGTGTGCGAGGCCTTCCTCCGCATCAGGCCCCACTTCGGCATGTGGCTGAAAACCTTCAATATTAAATCGAAGGTGGTGGTCGGCCAGCAAGCAGAGTGCGGAGGTGCCATGGTGGGCAAAATGCCTAACGTCACCTGGCTCGAAGGCTCCTATGTGGAGACCATAAAGGGGTAGCAATCGGGGTGGTTCTACATCACCGAGCCGCGCGACACCAACTGGGTGGTGGCCCCCAAATTTCAATCCAGAATCCCCACACGGCTCACCTCCTGGAAAGAGAAGGGCCTATCCTGGGGTTCCCCAGTAGAGCTGACCGGACTCCAGACCTGCATTAGGAACATGATGAGCAAGAAAATCAAGCTCGTCAACTTGGTCCAGGTCATGCTCTTCCGCCGGATCCTCCCGTGTCAACGACGGGCATCCAATTTGTGGGAGTTCGACCCGGCCAAGCACCAGACGCTGCGAGAGCTCTTCAACACGACACACAAGGACGTCTGGAAGATGTTGTTCAAGGGCGCCGAGGTACCTCCTCCCCTTACCGAGGACCGGGGACTCAACGCAACGCGCCATGCCAATTCGGTAAGTTTTCATATCTCATAGGATATTTATTTGCCCCGGTTTAATCATCTGCAGGATCTAAGTTTCCACGCCATTAACAGGACTAGATAAAGACAGCGGAGCAGCTCGATTGCCCAGCCCCCCTGCCTGAAGATCCTGCAGATGCTCTCCTAACGGAGATGCTGGCTCCAGGAACTTACGAGGTGCCGGTGAAGAAGACCAAGAAGAAGGCCACGGGGACCTGAAAGGGTCTCCGGCGCAAGGTTATATCGGACTCATCGTCCGATGACTCCGATGCGCACTCCTCCCACGAAAACGAGGAGGAGGAGGAAAGTCCCCCCCCCCTAGCCGGGGGAGACAAGAAAAGGAAGGCCGACCCAACCGGGGAGGCCGAAGGGTCCAAGAAGGGAAGGACCCTCCTTCCGGACTGCTCCACGACGGCCGCCTACGGCGGCGACGAGTGGTTACCGAGGGAAAAGCCCCTGGCGAAGTCGTAAGTATCCGGACACCATAGTAATTCATGGTATGTTTTATTGCACTGTTTCTCATTACGCCGCATATGATTATGCAGTCCGTCCCGAGCTCATCTCAACGTAGATTCGTCGGACGGTTCATTGGACTTGTCAGATATGAATAGTGATTCACTTCCGACGGCCTCCACCCCTTGCCCTACGGACAATGTTGAGGTGTTGTCCCGAAAGGCACCGAGCCGAGGGGAGGTAGTCCTGGTGGCGCCTCGAGGCGACCTTCCGGACCCTAGGCGCAAAGGGAGCAAGACTCCCACGAGCTCCAAGTTCGGCCCCCAGCCGAATACTGCCCCGGAACCTTCAGTGGTTCCGGACTTCGGCAGGCGATCCCCTGTTAAGGGGGGCAAGCCGCCCGTGCCGGTGTCCTCTGTCCATCCAGAGCCACCGGACAACTTGTTGGAAGCGCTTCGCGGCGCTTCCATTGCCGAAGAGCGCCGCACTATCATGAGTGCGGTGATCGAGAAAGTTCAGTCCGCCAAAAACGGACCGACCGAAGCTTGCGCCAACCTCCTAACAGGCTTTGAGGTAAGCAATCAAAATATAAGAAAATATTACCGCATAGACAGTAGCCCCTGATGCTCTGTTCAGCGTTCGCGAAGAAAGTCCGAATAGAGGATCAAATGATGACTCGGGAGTCTAATCAGAATATGTCTATGTGTATGTGCAGGCTTCACCGCTGGCCGCTGTCGCACGTACTACGAAGGTCTCTGCACTCAAGCAGGACCTGGAGCGGTCCGAGGACGAGCTCGGCCTTACCAAGAGGCAGCTCGAGGAGAGCAAAGGTAAGCGATACCTTGTCTATATATTTAAAAAGATGTTCGGGTGTAAAGTAATAGGATCATCATGAATTTGCTAGGGCCACGACCGAAGTGGCGACCCTGAAGAAGGCGTTGTTCGAGGTCGAAGACAAAGCGGCCAAGGAGCGCATTGAGCGGGAAAAGCAAGAAGCCCGGGTAGGCAAGGTGCAGCAAGAGCTCGAGGCTCTCGCCAAAAAACACGAGTCCTTGGAGCTTGACTCTAAGACGTGAGAGTCCGAGCTTGCGAAGGCGCTCGAAAGCACCCGGAGCGCCAAGGCTGAAGCCCACAAGGCCCTCCAGGAGATTGATGTGGTGAAGAAGATAGCAGCGGGTAAGGCATTCATTATGCAAAGCAAGCATGTGAAGGAAACTTTCCTTTTACTTACCCGAGTTCGGAGCTCTCCAGGAGCGTTCACAGATCTTCCCCGCAGTGTACTGGATGCCGCGGAGTTTTACCGAGCTGAGGAGGGGAGCTCGACGGAAAAGTTGTTCTGGCCTCAGTATACTAGGACCGAACACCCAATGCCCTTGAGCGACCAGCTGAAGCAATTGGTTGAGCTCCACAAGGCGGCCGAACAGGCCATGAAGGGTCTTATAGTCCGGATGTGGCCTGGCGAGCCCCTGCCCGGCAGCTACTTCGGTCTGCTGAGGCGGCTTGTGGATGCCTGCCCTCGGCTTGAAGTCATAAAGCGGTCCGTCTGCATCAAGGGTGCGCGCAGGGCTTTTGCCCGGGTGAAGGTGCACTGGGCGAAGCTGGACGCCGTGAAGCTGGTGAAGGAGGGGTCGCCGGAGGGCAAGGAGCATCGCTGCCCCGAAATGTAGACAATGTCCTGAAGGGTTCCCGCCTTGTGGCGGATGAATGTGCCAGAGATGTAATTTTTGAATGAACATGCTCATGTGATCCTGTAATGTGAAACAAGTTCATTTGCGCTATGCAACACTTTTTAAATTTAAAATATTACCTTCTGTGCGGCCGTTTATAAAATCTGAGAGTTGGCCAGTCGTCGACTTCTGCCCCCATGTAATTAGTACTAGGGTGTTCGGGATAAACCTGAGCACTCTTTATCCCCATTTTGGGTCTTTCGAGGGAGGTGTTCAGCACAACGAACCAGGCAATCGGACTATAAGGCTTTATCACTCTCAATTAGCCATAGAAGTCTACAATTTTAAATTTTGTCGAAGCCCCTAGTATTCGGAAGGCCGAATTTGGGGCGCTATACACGCCTAAGTCGAGCAAGGCCGACTCCTCGCCCGAAGCAGAAAAAGTCTTTAAGGACTTGAGACCTCTCGAACAGCGACCAGCTCTCGCCTTATCATGACAGTCAGTTTTCGGCTTTCTCTACTGAGGTGCTCGTCCGTAAGAACCGGGACACAATCGCAGTAGTTCTCCCAATGCTACCTTAGCCGATATAGCGGAACGTAAGGTACCAAAGCATGGGAGCCGGGCAAACCCAACTATTGACCCAAGACATGATTCGGAGCTGATGCATATAATGCTATAAGTTCGGGGTGCCGCACTGTCGAAAGTGTTCGGACTTCTCACACTGTATTATGGGGTAAACGAAAGCCCCTGGCGTACTACTCGTACCAGAATGTACGGGTGCAAGTTGTCGTAAATGAACATATAAGAAAAAAGGGGATGAATAATGCAATAATAGACTAATGCTATGCATTGTTATTTAAATAATACGTCGAAGCATACTGATACAAGTAGTGCAATAAGCAGAAAATAGGACTATTTGACATGTCCTATCCAAGGGCAAGCTGAGTATGGATAGTAGAAAGCGGGTATATCGATTATTATTAGAGACCACCTGGGGGTTCCCGTGTACATCTTAGCTTCTTGCCTCCTTGGTTGTTCCTTCCCGTAATGTGTCCGGCAATCGTACTGCCGGAAAGGGCTTTCAGAGAGTTAGGTCCTGAAAGAGAAAAAATGATAAAGGTATACAGCCCCTAGGGCGCTTAAGCCGCACTGCGGGACGTGCCCTGATCGTGCCCCCACCTATGCCCATGGTATTTTCAGTGCGTAATTATGTACGCGCGGCATGGATTTCATTGTTTTACTGGGACTGGGATGGGGGCCGAATATCTAGGCGAGCTCTGAACGTGTCAGGCGATCCCGTTGCAGTTTACTCCAGACTCGCTTGACGGTGTTCGGGGGCTGTATCACCGAATTGGTGGTTTGCCTTAAAAGGCTGCTTTGTGCTTCTGCTGTGAGGGCCGCAGTGTGCTCTTCCGTGCGGAGCGAGCGTCCTGTGTTTCCATTGACTGTTATGACCCCCTAGGTCCTGGCATCTTGAGCTTGAGGTATGCGTAATGCGGTACATCATTGAATTTTGCAAATGCGGTTCGCCCGAGCAGTGCGTGATAGTCGCTGTGGAACGGGACGATATCGAATATTAACTCCTCGCTTCGGAAGTTGTCTGGAGATCCGAAGACCACTTCCAGTGTGATTGAGCCCGTGCAATGGGCCTCTACACCTGGGATGACGCCCTTAAAGGTGGTTTTGGTGGGTTTGATCCTCGAGGGATCTATACCCATTTTGCGCACTGTATCCTGATAGAGCAGGTTCAGGCTATTGCCGCCGTCCATGAGGACTCGAGTGAGGTGAAATCTGTCGATGATGGGGTCTAGGACCAGTGCGGCGGATCCACCATGACGGATACTAGTGGGGTGGTCCCTGTGATCAAATGTGATCGGACAAGTGGACCATGGGTTGAACTTTGGGGCGACGGGCTCCATTGCATAGACGTCCCTTAATGCACGCTTCCGTTTCCTCTTGGTAATGTGGGTTGCGTATATCATGTTCACCGTCTTCACTTGTGGGGGGGAACCTCTTCTGTCCTCCCATGTTCGGCGGCCGGGGCTCCTCCTCGTCATCACTGTGCAGCCCCTTGTCCTTGTTTTCGACATTTAACTTGCCGGCCTGCTTGAACACCCAACATTCTCTGTTGGTGTGATTGGCTGGCTTATCGGGGGTGCCATGGATTTGACACGAGCGATCCAGTATGCGATCCAAACTGGACAGGCCCGGAGTACTTCTTTTGAATGGCGTTTCCCGCTGACCGGATCTAGAGCCTCTGAATCCGGCATTGACTATCGTATCATCGGTGTTATCGCCGTTGTTGCGGCACTTTTGTCTGTTACGACGTGGTCTACCATTGGCATCTTTGGTATCCGGAGTGCCTGGATTCCTTGATGTGTTGCTGCTGCGAGCCAGCCAACTATCCTCGCTCGCGCAAAAGCGGGTCATGAGTGTTGTGAGGGCTGCCATAGACTTTGGCTTCTCCAAGCCGAGGTGCCGGGCAAGCCACTCGTCATGGATGTTATGCTTGAATGCCGCTAAGGCCTCTGCATCTGGACAGTCGACAATTTGGTTTTTCTTAGTTAGGAACCGTGTCCAGAATTGCCTGGCCGATTCCCCTGGCTGCTGAGTTATATGGCTCAAGTCATCAGCATCCGGTGGTCGCACATAAGTTCCCTGGAAGTTGTCAAGGAATGCGTCTTCCAAATCCTCCCAACTGCCGATGGAGTCTGCTGGCAAGCTATTCAGCCAATGCTGAGCTGGTCCTTTGAGTTTTAGTGGGAGGTACTTGATGGCATGTAGATCATCACAGCGAGCCATGTGGATGTGAAGGGGGAAATCCTCAATCCATACAGCGGGATTTGTTGTACCATCATAGGATTCGATATTTGCGGGTTTAAAACCCTCCAGGAATTCGTGATCCATAACTTCATCAGTGAAGCATAGGGGGTGTGCGGCGCCTCTGTGTCGGGCTATATCACGACGCAGTTCATATGAGTCTTGTCTGCTGTATTCGGCCCGGCCGGATTTTCTTTTAGTGTATCCAGCGCGACGGTCATCGTCCCGTGTTGGCGCGCGCCTCCGTGACCTGTATATTAACCTTGCATGTTTTGCCCTGCTGTCCAATACGTCTCGCAGGTCCCGTGTGTTGCCCCGAGCCTTGGTATTTTTTATTGAGTGGTGGCGGGGTGCAGGCTGAACTTCAGGCTGAAACGCCTCTCTGGCTCGGCCATGCGGTGGCCGGTCAGCCGCATCGTACACTGGTGATGGAGGTTTCAATGTTTCCTCCTCGAGGTGAGGTAGCAACCTACACTTTGGGTAACTCTTGGAGGGGTGCTCGAGTTCGTATTCCTCGGCCGCAAGGACTTCAGTCCATCTGTCTGCTAGCAAGTCTTGATCAGCTTGAAGCTGTTGTTGCTTTTTCTTCAGGCTATTTGCTGTGGCCATAAGCCGGCGTTTGAAGCGCTCCTGCTCGACGGGATCCTCAGGCATGATAAATTCTTCGTCGCCGAGGCTCACCTCGTCTTCGGAGAGAGGCATGTAATTTTCCTCCTCCGATTCTCCATCTGCTGCCTGCTCTGGAGGGCTAGCTTGTTCACCCTCCCGCTCTACATCATGCTGGAGGGGATTGTGGTTATCTTCGGCACTATCCGGAGTGTTATTGTCTCTTGTGCCGGTATCACTACTTTTGCTGTGGCGGGACTTAGAGCGGCGCCGCTGATGTCGGCGCTTGGGTTGCTTCTCGGAGGGGGCATCCTCTGCTGTCTCGTCGCCATTGCCTTGTTTGGGGGTGTCCACCATGTATATATCATATGATGAGGTGGCGGTCCAGCGCCCTGTGGGCGGTGGTTCCTGTTCGTCTCCTGCATCGTTGTCCATACCGTCGATGTCTTCGGAGTCGAAATCGAGCATGTCAGTTAAATCGTCGACAGTGGCTACTAAGTGGGTGGTGGGTAGGCAGCGAATTTCTTCGTCGTCTGCATCCCATTCTAGTTGGACATAGTTCGGCCAAGGTTCTCCTGAAAAGGAGAGAGACCTTAATGAATTTAGCAAATCGCCGAAAGGCGAGTGCTGAAAGATATCCTCGGAGGTGAACAACATGATCTGTGCCCAGTCGGATTCAATAGGCACGGACGCAGGCGGCTCGGAGTCCGTGGCCGGAGACGAATCCAGTGGTTTGGCGACACGGCTCTCGTAAGGGGTGAAGTCAGTATCCGGCTCCATCGCCACTCAGAGTGCGGCCTCCATGGCGGGGTCTATCCCTCCGTCCTCGGATGGCTCAATTTGTTCCGGATTGAAGGCCGAAGTATTTGCAGATGCGATCTCCCGAACACTGTCCGATGGCAGAGTTACATCATGCTCGTCGTGATTGTGCGGCGCGCCTAACATGGGCTCGAATCCGTCGAAGATCAAGTCTCCGCGGATGTCGGCAGTGTAGTTTAAGTTTCCGAACCTGGCCTGATGGCCAGGGGCGTAGCTCTCGATCTGTTCCAGATGGCCAAGCGAATTGGCCCGTAGTGCGAAGCTGCCAAATACGAAGATCTGTCTGGGGAGGAAAACCTCACCCTGGACCGCATCATTACTGATGATCGAAGGGTCCATCGAGCCTTATGGTGATGCACAGTGGAACTCTCAATGAAAGCACCAATGTCGGTGTCAAAACCGGCGGATCTCAGGTAGGGGGTCCCGAACTGTGCGTCTAAGGCGGATGGTAACAGGAGGCGGGGGACACGATGTTTACCCAGGTTTGGGTGCTCTTGATGGAGGTAATACCCTACGTCCTGCTTGATTGATCTTGATGATATGAGTATTACAAGAGTTTATCTACCACGAGATCGTAGAGGCTAAACCCTAGAAGCTAGCCTAAGGTATGATTGTATGTTGTCCTACGGACTAAACCCTCTGGTTTATATAGACACCGGAGGGGGCTAGGGTTACATAGAGTCGGTTACAAGGGAGGATATCTACATATCCATATTTCCAAGCTTGCCTTCTACACCAAGGAAAGTCCCATCCGGACACGGGACGAAGTCTTCAATCTTGTATCTTCATAGTCCAACAATCCGGCCAAAGGATATAGTCCGGCTGTCCGGAGACCCCCTAATCCAGGACTCCCTCAGCTTGTCTTGACGTCGCCTCCGGGACTCGGCCGTCTACGGGCAGCCGACTATTCCTCCAGCCGACCTCCAGAAGGCGACACTTCATCTTGGCGCCTTGAGGGGCGCAGCTAGCCCCGATGTTTTGAAAGGTTCTGGGCCTCGGGTTAGCCTACCCGTGGCCCATTACTCCGACAAATAGTAGTATATGCAGGTAGGAGTCGGTCTGCTTGTCTTGGACGTGATGCCTATATACATGATCATACCTAGATATTCTCATAACTATGCTCAATTCTGTCAATTGCTCAACAGTAATTTGTTCACCCACCGTAAAATACGTATGCTCTTGAGAGAAGACACTGGTGAAACCTATGGCCCCCGGTTCTATCTTCATCATATTAATCTTCCAACACTTAGTTATTTCCTTTGCTTTTTTACTTTGCTTTTATTTTACTTTGCATCTTTATCATAAAAATACCAAAAATATTATCTTATCATATCTATCAGATCTCACTCTTGTAAGTGACCGTGTAGGGATTGACAACCCCTTATCGCGTTGGTTGCGAGGATTTATTTGTTTTGTGTAGGTACGAGGGACTCGCACGTAGCCTCCTACTGGATTGATACCTTGGTTCTCAAAAACTGAGGGAAATACTTATGCTACTTTGCTGTATCACCCTTTCCTCTTCAAGGGAAAACCAACGTAGTGCTCAAGAGGTAGCACCCTTGCCGAAGACGCTAGCAGGGCCACTGCCAAGCCCGCACCAGCCAAGACTCCGCCGCCGTTCGCATGCAGCTGCCAGCCCAACCAGCTGGGCAGGCACCTGTGTGGCAACATGCAGCTTCCAGGCCAAATCAGCAAGCACCTGCGTGGCAGCATGCAGATCTTCATGAAGGCCCTACCACCGTGCCACCTCAGCTGCTTGCCTGCCTACATGACGCTGCATGCATCGCTAGCCTGTGCGCGTGTCGAAGCGAGGCGGAGCGGCGACGGACGGGACGGGCCCCGTCCCCGATGAAGCTAATGGACACCTACGGAGCGCATTTAATGCACTTTGTCCTGTAATGCTGTGTGATAAGCTCCTGAACTGTAGGCCTTTCCACCTCCTGTGTGCCACTGTGGCAACCCCTTTTTCCTATAAAAGGAGGCCCGAGGCGACCAGGACAGGGATTCGGCTTTTTGGAACGGCACAGCCACCGTAGCTAGTTCAGAAAGCTCAAGATCACTCAATACACCCACCAAAGCAGTACTAGGGTTTTACGCATCCTCGCGGCCCGAACCTGGGTAAACGATCAGTGTGCTAGCTCCTAAACCTGCTCTTCTCACGACCCCACGCCCGCCGACCGTAGAAGGGATCCCAGTGATGCCATAGGTGTCGTTCCAACCGACATCTTTGGCGCGCCAGGCAAGGGGCGCAGTTGTGAGAATCTGGTCTAGCAGTTAGTGATGTCTACTACACAACCTTCTTCTTGTAGACGTTGTTGGGCCTCCAAGTGCAGAGTTTTGTAGGATAGTAGCAAATTTCCCTCAAGTGGATGACCTAAGGTTTATCAATCCGTAGGAGGCGTACGATGAAGATGGTCTCTCTCAAGCAACCCTGCAACCAAATAACAAAGAGTATCTTGTGTCCCCAACACACCCAATACAATGTTAAATTGTATAGGTGCACTAGTTTGGCGAAGAGATGGTGATACAAGTGCAATATGGATGGTAGATAAAGGTATTTGTAATCTGAAATTATAAAAACAGCAAGGTAACTAATGATAAAAGTGAGCGTAAACGGTATTGCAATGTGTGGAAATAAGGCCTAGGGTTCATACTTTCACTAGTGCAAGTCCTCTCAACAATACTAACATAATTGGATCACATAACTATCCCTCAACATGCAACAAAGAGTCACTCCAAAGTCACTAATAGCGGAGAACGAACGAAGAGATTATGGTAGGGTACGAAACCACCTCAAAGTTATTCTTTCCAATCAATCCGTTGGGCTATTCCTATAAGTGTCACAAACAGCCCTAGAGTTCGTACTAGAATAACACCTTAAGACACAAATCAACCAAAACCCTAACGTCACCTAGATACTCCAATTTCACCTCAAGTATCCGTGGGTATGATTATACGATATGCATCACATAATCTCAGATTCATCTATTCAACCAACACAAAGGACCTCAAAGAGTGCCCAAAAGTTCTACCGGAGAATCACGATGAAAACGTGTGCCAACCCCTATGCATAGGTTCATGGGCGGAACCCGCAAGTTGATCACCAAAACATACATCAAGTGAATCACGTGATATCCCATTGTCACCACAGATATCCACGGCAAGACATACATCAAGTGTTCTCAAATCTTTAAAGACTCAATCCGATAAGATTACTTCAAAGGGGAAACTCAATCCATTACAAGAGAGTAGAGGGGGGAGAAAACATCATAGGATCCAACTATAATAGCAAAGCTCGCGATACATCAAGATCGTATCACCTCAAGAACACGAGAGAGAGAGAGAGAGAGAGAGATCAAACACATAGCTACTGGTTCATACCCTCAGCCCCGAGTGAGAACTACTCCCTCCTCGTCATGGAGAGCACCGGGATGATGAAGATGGCCACCGGAGAAGGATTGCCCCCTCCGGCAGGGTGCCGGAACGTGTCTAGATTGGTTTTCGGTGGCTACGGAGGCTTCTGGCGGCGGAACTCTCGATCTATTGTGCTCACGGATGTTTTTAGGGTATATGGAGATATATATGCGGAAGAAGTATGTCAGGGGGGCACGAGGGGCTCACGAGGGTGGAGGGAGCGCCCAGGGGGTGGGCGCACCCCCCTTCCTCATGACCTCCTCGCAGATCCCACAACGTGCACTCCAAGTCTTCTGGGCTTATTTCCTTCCAAAAATGAGTTCCATGAAGTTTCAGGTCAATTGGACTCCGTTTGGTTTTCCTTTTCTTCGAAACCCTAAAACAGGGTAAAAAAAGAAACTGGCACTGGGCTCTGGGTTAATAGTTAGTCCCAAAAATGATATAAAAGTGTATAATAAATCCCATAAACATTCAAAACAGTAAATAATATAGCATGGAGCAATCAAAAATTATAGATACGTTGGAGACGTATCAGCATCCCCAAGCTTAACTCATGCTTGTCCTCGAGTAGGTAAATGATAAAAACAGAATTTTTGATGCGGAGTGCTACTTGGCATAATTTCAATGTGATTCTACTTAATTGTGGTGTGAATATTCAGATCCGAAATATTCAAGACAAAAGTTCATATTGGCATAAAAATGATAATACTTCAAGCATACTAACTAAGCAATTATGTCTTCTCAAAATAACATGGCCAAAGAAAGTTCATCCCTACAAAATCATATAGTTTAGTCATGTTTCATTTTCGTCACACAAGAATGCTCTCATCATGCACAACCCCGATGACAAGCCAAGCAATTGTTTCATACTTTAGTAATCTCAAACTCATAAACTTTCACGCAATACATGAGCGTGAGCCATGGATATAGCACTATGGGTGGAATAGAATATAATGAGGGGGTTATGTGGAGAAAACAAAAAGGAGAAAGTCTCACATCAACGAGGCTAATCAATGGGATATGGAGATGCCCATCGATTGATGTTAATGCAAGGAGTAGGGATTGCCATGCAACGGATGCACTAGAGCTATAAATGTATGAAAGCTCAACAAAATAAACTAAGTGGGTGTGCATCCAACTTGCTTGCTCATGAAGACCTAGGGCAGTTGAGGAGGCCCATTGTTGGAATATACAAGCCAAGTTCTATAATGAAAAATTCCCACTAGTATATGAAAGTGATAACATCAGAGACTCTCTACTATGAAGATCATGGTGCTACTTTGAAGCACAAGTGTGGTAAAAGGATAGTAACATTGTCCCTTCTCTCTTTTTCTCTCATTTTTTTGGGCCTTCTCTTTTTTATGGCCTTTTTTGGGCCTTCTATTTTTTATGGCCTTTCTCCCTTTTTTTATTCCTCATTTGGGACAATGCTCTAATAATGATGATCATCACACTTCTATTTATTTACAACTCAATGATTACAACTCGATACTAGAACAAAGATGACTCTATATGAATGCCTCCGGCGGAGTACCGGGATTGCGATGAATCAAGTGTGACATGTATGAAAAATTATGGACGGTGGCTTTGCCGCAAATACAATGTCAACTACATGATCATGCAAAGCAATATGACAATGATGATGCGTGTCATAATAAACGGAATGGTGGAAAGTTGCATGGCAATATATCTCGGAATGGCTATGGAAATGCCATAATAGGTAGGCATGGTGGCTGTTTTGAGGAAGATATAAGGAGGTTTATGTGTGAAAGAGCGTATCATATCACGGGGTTTGGATGCACCGGCGAAGTTTGCACCAACTCTCAATGTGAGAAAGGGCAATGCACGGTACCGAAGAGGCTAGCAAGGATGGAAGGGTGAGAGTGCGTATAATCCATGGACTCAACATTAGTCATAAAGAACTCACATACTTATTGCAAAAATCTACAAGTCATCAAATACCTCGGCACTATGCGCATGCTTCTAGGGGGATAGATTGGTAGGAAAAGACCATCGCTCGTCCCCGACCGCCACTCATAAGGAAGACAATCAAATAACACCTCATGTTTCAAATTTGTTACACAACGTTTACCATACGTGCATGCTACAGGACTTGAAAACTTCAACACAAGCATTCCTCAAATTGACAACTGATATTATTACCTCCATATCTCAAAACAATCATCAAGCATCAAACTTCTCTTAGTATTCAATACTCTATATGAAAGTTTTTACTAATCTTGTATACCTAGCATATTAGGATTTTAAGCAAATTACCATGCTATTTAAGACTCTCAAAATAATCTAAGTGAAGCATGAGAGTTCATCTATTTCTTCAAAATAAAACTACCACGATGCTCTAAAACATATAAGTGAAGCACTAGAGCAAATGACAAACTACTCCAAAAGATATAAGTGGAGATCAATGAGTAGTTGAATAATTATGCAACTATGTGAAGACTCTCTAACATTTACGAATTTCATATCTTCGTATTTTATTCAAACAGCAAGCAAAGCAAAATAAAATGACATTCTAAGAATGGCAAACATCATGTGAAGAAGCAAAAACTTAGGATCAACCGAAACTAACCGATAATTGTTGAAGAAGAAAGGTGGGATGCCAACCGGGGCATCCCCAAGCTTAGATGCTTGAGACTTATTGAAATATTATCTTGGGGTGCCTTGGGCATCCCCAAGCTTGAGCTTTTGTGTCTCCTTAATTCCTCTCATATCAAGGTCTCCCTAAATCTCAAAAGCTTCATCCACACAAAACTCAACAAGGACTCGTGAGATAAGTTAGTATAAACCATTGACAAAACCTTATCATACTCTACTGTAGCAAATCCCTAAAATTATTATTCAACATTTCATACTAAATGTATCCGCATATTTAATAGTACTATCCTCAAATAGAATCATTAAATAAGCAAACATATGCAAACAATGCAAACATATCAGCAATCTTCCTAAACAGGATAGTCTGTAAAGAATGCAGCAACATCCATACTTCCCTAGCTCCAAAAATTATGAAAGAAAATTCCCACTGTAGTAAATTTATCAGAGATTAATATGCAAAAGGTTTCAACATTTTATCACATTCTGACTTTTCTAGGGAATTATTGCAACAGTGGTAAACTTTCTGTTTTCAAACAGCAACAAGTGGACTTCTAAAATAGGCATAGTAAAGGCTATCAATGCCACTTTTATCGAAACAAAAGATGCAAAAAATTGTTCTAAATAAAATCAAGCAAATACTAACAAAATAAATTGACGCTCCAAGCAAAACACATATCATGTGGCGAATAAAAATATAGCTCCAAGTAAAGTTACCAATGAACGAAGACGAAAGAGGGGATGCCTTCCGGGGCATCCCCAAGCTTAGGCTCTTGGCTATCCTTGAATATTACCTTGGGGTGCCTCAGGAATCCCCAAGCTTAGGCTCTTGCCACTCCTTATTCCATATTCCATCGAATCCTTACCCAAAACTTGAAAACTTCATAACACAAAACTTAACAGAAAACTCGTAAGCTCCGTTAGTATAAGAAAATAAATCACCACTTCAAGGTACTGTAATGAACTCATTCTTAATGTATATTGGTGTTAAAACTACTGTATTCCAACTTATCTATGGTTCATACCCTCTGATACTACTCATAGATTCAACAAAATAAGCAAACAACACATAGAAAACAGAATCTGTCAAAAACAGAACAGTCTGTAGTAATATGGATCAAACTTATACTTAAAGAACTCATAAAATTCTCAAATATATTTCTGGACCTGAGGAATTTATCTATTAATCATCTGCAAAAAGAATTAACTAAATATCACTCTCCAAATAAAAATGGCAGCAATTCTCGTGAGCGCTAAAGTTTCTGTTTTTTACAGCATGATCAACAAGACTTTCCCCAAGTCTTCCCAAAGGTTCTACTTGGCACAAACACTAATTAAAAGCATAAAACCACATCTAAACAGAGTCTAGATGAATTATTTATTAATAAACAGTAACAAGAAGCAAGGAACAAAAATAAAATTGGGTTTCCTCCCAACAAGCGCTATCGTTTAACGCCCCTAGCTAGGCATGATGATTTCAACGATGCTCACATAAAGGATAAGAATTGTAACATAAAGAGAGCATCATGGAGAATATAGCTAGAACATTTAAGCCTGACCCACTTCCTATGCATAGGGATTTTGTGAGCAAACAACTTGTGGGAACAATAATCAACTAGCATAGGGAGGCAAAACAAGCATAACTTCAAAACTTTAAGCACATAGAGAGGAAACTTGATATTATTGCAACTCCTACAAGCATATGTTCCTCCCTCATAATAATTTTCAGTAGCATCATGAATGAATTCAACAATCATAACCAGCACTTAAAGCATTCTTTTCATGATCTACAAGCATAGAAAATTTACTACTCTCCACACAAGCAAAATTCTTCTCATGAATAATAGTGGGAGCAAACTCAACAAAATAACTATCATGTGATGGAAAATTAAGATCAAGATGACAAGGTTCATTGTTATTATTATTCTTTAAAGCATACGTGTCATCACAATAATCATCATAGATAGGAGGCATGCTTTCATCATAATAAATTTGCTCATCAAAGCTTGGGGACAAAAAATATCATCTTCATCAAACATAGCTTCCCCAAGCTTGTGGCTTTGCATATCATTAGCATCATGGATATTCAAGAAATTCATACTAACAACATTGCAATCTTGCTCATCATTCAAATATTTAGTGCCAAACATTTTATAGATTTCTTCTTCTAGCACTTGAGCACAATTATCCTTTCCATCATACTCACGAAAGATATTAAAAAGGTGAAGCGTATGAGACAAACTCAATTCCATTTTTATAGTTTTCTTTTATAAACTAAACTAGTGATAAAACAAGAAACTAAAAGACTCGATTGCAAGATCTAAATATATACCTTCAAGCACTAACCTCCCCGGCAACGGCGCCAGAAAAGAGCTTGATGTCTACTACACAACCTTCTTCTTGTAGACATTGTTGGGCCTCCAAGTGCAGAGGTTTGTAGGACAGTAGCAAATTTCCCTCAAGTGGATGACCTAAGGTTTAGAAATCCGTAGGAGGCATAGGATGAAGATGGTCTCTCTCAAGCAACCCTGCAACCAAATAACAAAGAGTCTCTTGTGTCCCCAACACACCCAATACAATGGTAAATTGTATAGGTGCACTAGTTCGGCGAAGAGATGGTGATACAAGTGCAATATGGATAGTAGATAAAGGTATTTGTAATCTGAAATAATAAAAACAGCAAGGTAGCAAGTGATAAAAGTGAGCGTAAACGGTATTGGAATGCGTTGAAACAAGGCCTAGGGTTCATACTTTCACTAGTGCAAGTCCTCTCAACAATACTAACATAATTGGATCACATAACTATCCCTCAACATGCAACAAAGAGTCACTCCAAAGTCACTAATAGCGGAGAACGAACAAAGAGATTATGGTAGGGTACGAAACCACCTCAAAGTTATTCTTTCCAATCAATTCGTTGGGCTATTCCTATAAGTGTCACAAACAGCCCTAGAGTTCGTACTAGAATAACACCTTAAGATACAAATCAACCAAAACCCTAATGTCACCTAGATACTCCAATGTCACCTCAAGTATCCGTGGGTATGATTGTACGATATGCATCACACAATCTCAGATTCATCTATTCAACCAACACAAAGGACCTCAAATAGTGCCCCAAAGATCTACCGGAGAATCACGACGAAAACGTGTGCCAACCCCTATGCATAGGTTCATGAACCCATAGGTTGGTCACCTTAACATACATCAAGTGGCACGCGGTATCCCATTGTCACCACAGATATCCATGGCAAGACATACATCAAGTGTTCTCAAATCTTTAAAGACTCAATCCGATAAGATAACTTCAAAGGGGAAACTCAATTCATTACAAGAGAGAAGAGGGGGAGGAGAAACATAGGATCCAACTATAATAGCAAAGCTCGCGATACATCAAGATCGTATCATCTCAAGAACACGAGAGACAGAGAGAGAGAGATCAAACACATAGCTACTGGTACATACCCTCAGCCCCGAGGGAGAACTACTCCCTCCTCGTCATGGAGAGCACCGGGATGATGAAGATGGCCACCGGAGAAGGATTGCCCCCTCCGGCAGGGTGCTGGAACGGGTCTAGATTGGTTTTTGGTGGCTACGAAGGCTTCTGGCGGCGGAACTGCCGATCTATTGTGCGTTCTGGAAGTTTTAGGTCACATAGGTATATATGGGTGCAGGAGGTACGTCAGGGGAGCCACGAGGGCCCCACGAGATAAGGGGCGCTCCCTAGGGGGAGCGCGCCCCCACCCTCATGAGCATCTCGTTCCTTCCTTGACGTGGGGTCCAAGTCCATCAGGTGTGTCTCCTTCCAAAAATAACTTCTCCAGTTGATTTCGTTCCGTTTCGACTCCGTCTGATATTCATTTTCTTCAAAACACTGAAATAGGCATAAAACAGCAAATCTGGGCTGGGCCTCCGGTTAATAGGTTAGTCCCAAAAGTAATATAAAAGTGGATAATAAAGCCCAATATTGCCTAAAACAGTAGATAATATAGCATGGAGCAATCAAAAATTATAGATACATTGGAGATGTATCAGTATGTGGTACGGTAATATTTCTCCGTTTTGGAATATTTAGAAAAATAGAAAAATAAGTAGCAGTCTGGGAAGGACACGAGGGCCCCACGAGGGTGGTGGGCGCGTCCTACCCCTCCAGGCGCGCCCCCTACCTCATGAGCACCTCGTGTGCCTTCCGGACTCCGTTTTCTTGCACGATACGTATTTTGGTCGGTAAAAATTCATTATATAACCTCCCGAAGGTTTTGACTCCCGTATCACGAAAATATCCTCTGTTCTTGTTTCAAGCTGTTTTTCTGACAGATCTAGGTTATCATGACGGCCCCAAGTGCTTCCAAGGACAAGTTCTTCGAGAAGGTCATCAACCCTTACCTTGCGGAGGTGCTGCGACACCCTCCAACCATTGAGTTGCATGATGGGTTGCTGCACATCCGCGATGAAGAGGGACCAAAGGGGACCGGGAGCGTGGAGACAAGGCTCGAAGCAGTGGAGCAACAAGTTTTCAAGTGCCAAGGGATGGTGGAACGTGGACTCAACTCCAACCACATGATGATCGCGGAGTTCGCTAGCAACCACAAGTTGGATGCTGACAACATCGGGGAGGCCATCTTCAAGCTTCATGAGAAGATCGAGCACCTCCAAGCCCAAATCTATGACCTGCAAAACCAAAACTGTGAGTATGAATATAGATTCAAAAGGATGAGTTTGGCTGCAGATTTCAGGATCCCGGAGACTCGATCATCCTTCTATGATGGTGAGCCTATGCCTTGGAAGATGGACGACAAGCCTGCATCATCAACAACACCTCCACCTTCTTCACCAACCAAGGAGACATAATCACATGGGTATGGGCACTCCCTTGGTAACTGCCAAGCTTTGGGGAGGTGCCCCGGTATCATATCACAATCACAACCCCTACCTTTACCATTTTTCTTAGTTCGGTCCTATTAGTAGTATCTTGATCTAGTAGAATAAAGTTTATGGCATGATCTAGTTTTGAGTTTTGCTTTTTGATCTCTCTATGTAATCGAGTCCGTGAGTTATATATAATAAAGATTAGTGTTGAGTCAAGGTCTTGATTATTTTGCCATGATCTTGGGTGAATAAAAGAAAAGAGAAAAGGAATAAAAAGAAACAAAGAGTTCATATTGATCTTATTGAGAGTAATAACTTCACATAGAAAGAGTATGATGATTAAAAGTTGTTGGGAGTTGGTAGACATAGCCTTGGTCATCGTTGAAATTAATAGGAAGTAATAAGGAAAGAGAGGTTTCACATATAGATATATTATCATTGACATCTTTTATGATTGGGAGCACTCATTAAAATATGACATGCTAAAGAGTTGATGTTGGACAAGGAAGACAACGTAATGAGTTATGTCTTTCTTATATCTGAGATAAAGTATGTTGTCATGGATCCTCTAACTTGTTGAGCTTGCCTTTCCCCCTCATGCTAGCCAAATTCTCAGCACCAAGTAGAAATACTACTTGTGCTTCCAAATACCCTTAAACCAGTTTTGCCATGAGAGTCCACCATATCTACCTATGGATTGAGTAAGATCCTTCAAGTAAGTTTTCATCGGTGCAAACCAATAAAAATTGCTCTAAATATGTATGATTGATTGGTGTGGGAGAAATAAGCTTTATACAATCTTGTGATGTGGAAGTAATAAAAGCGACAGGCTGCATAATAAAGGTTCATATCACAAGGGGCAATATAAAGTGACGTTCTTTCGCATTGAGATTTTGTGCATCCAACCATAAAAGCGCATGGCAACCTCTGCTTCCTTCTGCAAAGGGCCTATCTTTTATTATTATCTTCTACCTTATGCAAGAGTCATGGTGATCTTCACCTTTTCTTTTTCATTTTATCCTTTGGCAAGCTTAGCATGTTGGAAAGAACATGATATATTTATATATCTAATTGGATGTAGGGGAGCATGAACCATTATTGTTGACATTACCCTTGAGGTAAAAGGTTGCGGGGCAAAACTATAAGCCCCTATCTTTCTCTTTGTCCGATTAAAACTCCGTAACCACAAGTATTGCATGAGTGTTAGCAATTATGAAGGACTAAATGATAGTTGAGTATGTGGACTTGCTTTTAAGCTCTGACATACACTCTTTCCGATGTTATGATAAATTGCAATTGCTTCAATGACTAAGATTATAGTTTGTTGGAGCCCAATAAGGTTTATGATTTATACTCTTGCATTGTGAATAGATCATCACTTGAACATAAGTAATCATATGACAAAATCTATATATGTTGCTGTTATGAGAACAATCATGATGCCTTCATGACCGTATTTTATTTTTATCGACGCCTCTACCTCTAAACATGAGGACATATTTATTGTTATCGGCTTTTCGCTTGAGGACAAGCGAGGTCTAAGCTTGGGGGAGTTGATACGTCCATTTTGCATCATGCTTTTATATTGATATTTATTGCATTATGGGCTGTTATTTCACTTTATGTCACAATACTTATGGCTATTCTCTCTTATTTTACAAGGTTTACATGAAGAGGGAGAATGCCGGCAGCTGGAATTCTGGGCTGGAAAATGAGCTAATATTAGAGACCTATTCTGCGCAACTCTAAAAGTCCTGAAACTCCACAGAACATCTTAAAATAAATAAAGAAAAATCCTCGCCAAAGATGAAGGCCAGGGGGCCCACACCCTGCTCACGAGGGTGGGGGCGCCCCCCCCCCTTCTAGGGCGCGCCCCCTACCTCGTGGGCCCCCTAGTGGGTCTCCGACGTCCATCTTCTCCTATATGAAGTCTTTCGATGAGAAAAAAATAAAAAGCAACATTTCGGGATGAAACTCCGCCGCCACGAGGCGGAACCAATCTAGAGCTCCGGCAGAGCTGTTCTGCCGGGGATACTTCCCTCCGGGAGGGGGAAATCATCACCATCGTCATCACCAACACTCCTCTCATCAGGAGAGGGCAATCTCCATCAACATCTTCACCAACACCATCTCTTCTCCAAACCCTACTTCATCTCTTGTATCCAATTCTTGTCTCAAAGCCCAAGATTGGTGCTAGTAGGTTGCTAGTTGTGTTGATTACTCCTTGTAGTTGATGCTAGTTGGTTTATTTGGTGGAAGATCATATGTTCAGATCCTATATGCATATTATTACCCCTCTGATTATGAACATGAATATGCTTTGTGAGTAATTACGTTTGTTCCTGAGGACAAGGGAGAAGTCTTGCTATTAGTAGTCATGTGAATTTGGTATTCGTTTGATATTTTGATAAGATGTATGTTGTCTAGCCTCTAGTGGTGTTATGTGAACGTCGACTACATAACACTTCACCATTATTTGGGCCTAGAGGAAGGCATTGGGAAGTAATAAGTAGATGATGGTTTGCTAGAGTGACAGAAGCTTAAACCCTAGTTTATGCGTTGCTTCATAAGGGGCTGATTTGGATCCATATGTTTCATGCTATGGTTAGGTTTACCTTAATACTTTTGTTGTAGTTGCGTATGCTTGCAATAAAGGTTAATCATAAGTGGGATGCTTGTTCAAGTAAGAACCGCACCCAAGCACCGGTCCACCCACATATCAAATTATGAAAGTACCGAACACGAATCATATGAACGTGATGAAAACTAGCTTGACGATATTCCCATGTGTCCTCGGGAGCGCTTTTCCTATTATAAGAGTTTGTTCCGGCTTGCCCTTTGCTACAAAAAGGATTGGGCCACCTTGTTGCACTTTATTTACTTTTGTTACTTGTTGCTTGTTACAATTTATCTTGTCACAAATCTATCTGTTACCACTTATTTCAGTACTTGCAGAGAATACCTTGCTAAAAACCGCTTATCATTTCCTTCTGCTCCTCGTTGGGTTCGACACTCTTACTTATCGAAAGGACTACGATAGATCCCCTATACTTGTGGGTTATCACCACGGTCCACGCAGCTTTCGCCGCCACCCACGCCAGCAGAAGCCTTGGCGCGCGCGCAGCTGCTCCTCGACTTCCCTCCCACCATGAAGAAGCTTGACGAGTGGAGAGCCACTATCCACAGCCTCGTCGGCGTCGTTAACATAGAAGGGCCACGGCCGGTGGGGCCCTCAGGCTGACGCTCCATCGAGCCACTGCATGCCGGTGGTGGAGGGGTCGGAGGCGCCGCGTCCATGGTGCACTCACCTCCTCCACGCCAGCCACCGCGGATGTCGGTTCGTCGTGATGACGCTTGTGGTGACATTTCCATAGCTTCATCCGACCCACAGACCCACCACGACCAACGCCAGGTTCTTGGGAACGAGCCCATGAAGACGCTCGAACCACCATCGAGCGCCGGCGCAATACGCACCATCAGTCAGACAGGCAGGCGGGGCCCGCTATGGACCACCCGGCACTGGGAGGCTCGGGCGGCCTACCTTACGAGGTGGGTTTCCCAGCCTTTACACATGGGCTGCGGCAGTTCCAGTGGCCGTCCCACTGCACGTTCAAGCCTGACGTCGGCGAGAAGTACAACGGCAAGACCCACCCGTCAGAGTTCCTCAGCATCTACACCATCGCGATGCAAGCCGCTGGAGCTCGTGACGACAAGGTGCTTGCCAATTACTTCCCGTTGGCCCTGAAACCCAATGACATGTCCTGGTTGATGCACTTGCCGGCCGAATTCCATTTCTTCTTGGTCAGATTTGTGCCACGAGTTTGTTGGTGCCTTCACTGGAGGCCACCAAGATCATGGCCACGCGAGTGATTTGCATATCATTCCCTAGAAGGAAGGTGAAAACCTGCGCAAGTAAATACAGAGGTTCAGCCAAGTGCAATACAACATCCCAGATGTTCATCCTGCCACCGTGATCAGCGCATTCCATCAAAATGTGCGTAACCGCAAGATGCGTGAAGAGCTGGAAATGAACAAGGTCAAGGACATGGCCGAACTTTACATTCTAGCCGATAGATGCGCCCGGGCTGAAGAGGGAAGGAAGTACCCCGACGAAGACGCCGATGCGGAAACCGACTCTACCGACGAAGACACCGCCGCCCCGACGAAGAAGGGTCGGCGTCGTAATAGGAGACGCAAGGACAAGACCATGCTTGCCGTCAAGGGATCCGGTGACACCAGCGCCGCCAAGAAGGCCAAGGCAGACAACCCCGGCAAGGAGATTGCCGGGTGCGCCGCTTGCCGGGCCTTGGCGGTTGCCGACAAGCCAGGTGGATCCGACAAGCAGTACTGCAAGATCCACAGCACCAAGGGCCATGACCTCCAGAACTGTCGACAAGTTGAGCTGCTTGCTGAAAAGAAAAAAGCCGAATATGAGAGGCGGAACAAGGAGAGGGGTCGGGATGGTGCCGAAGGATCCGGCAAGAAGCATGGCAGCCAAGGAGGTCACCGCGGCAAGGATAACCAACAAGAGAGGCCCGCTCGGGGCCACGACAAGAAACAGGAAGACAATGATCATGACGAGGACGACGAGTCCGGCGAGCAAGAGTTTCAGAACGCTATGGAGGCCATGTGCGTCGATGGTGGCGCCTCGTTGCACACTTCTCACCGCCAGCTCAAGCAGTGGGCGCGTGAGATTACAACAGCAGAGCCATCATTCGACGCTCAGAAGCCACTGAAGTGGTCCATCATGCCCCTCATCTTTGACGCCGAGGACCACCCTGACCGCACAACTGCGGTCGGGTGTTTGTTGCTGTTGGTCTCGCCAACGATACGCAACCTCAAGGTGAACAAGATGCTGGTTGATGGCGGGGCTGGCCTGAACTTGATCTTGCCCGTCGTGGTCAAAAGGCTGCAAATTCCTGATGGATACCTCGAGGAAACGGGTATGTTTCAAAGGGTCAGTCCGGGAAGGAGCCAACCGAAGGGGAAGGTCACATTGCACGTGACGTTTGAAGGTGAGTTGAACTACAGGACGGGGAGGATTGTCTTCGATGTGGCCGAGATCCCCTTGCCCTACAACGGGATCCTCGGCCACCCGGCACTAGCCAAGTTCATGGCAGCGGCGCACTACGCCTACAACACGCTAAAGATGCCTGGGTCGATGACCATCATCACCGTCCCCTCTGACAAGAAGGATGCGCTGATCTGCGCTGACCAACTCTATTGAGAAGCAGTTGCAGCAGCTGCCGCCAAGGCACTTGCTCCTGCTGTTGAGGCCCTAGGAGGGAAGAAGAAGACCGGCAAGACCTCTCGCACCCACTTCGGCAAGCGCACCTCTTCGGAGTGTTGTGCTACCATCGAGGATGTGCCCGAGAGCTCTACCGGCAAGAGCAAGAAATCCAGAGCTGCACTACCAGAGACCAAGAGGGTGTCCGTCAAGGAGGATTGCACGGGAGGGGCTTTCACCATAAGCTCCACCCTCGACAACAAATAGGAAATCGCGCTCGTCGCTTTCCTGCGGGTGAATGTCGATGTGTTTGCATGGCAAGCATCCGACATCCCCGGCGTTCCTAGGGAAGTGATTGAGCACCACCTTGCTATCTGTCCCCGTGCGCGACCCGTCAAGCAGAAGGTCAGGAAGAAAGCTTTGGAACGACAGGAGTTCATCACAGAGGAGATCAGGAAATTGGAAGCGACATGTTTGGTGAGAGGAGTGCTCCATCCTACGTGGTTGACCAATCCGGTGGTGGTGCGCAAGGCAAATGGGAAGTGGAGGCTGTGTATTAACTACACAGATGTCAATAAGGCTTGTCCTAAGGACCCCTTCCCATTGTCGCGCATCGACCAGATTGTTGACTCCATGGCCGGGTGTGATCTGTTGTCATTCCTCAACGCCTACTCGGGCTACCACTAGATCTTCATGACAAGAGAAGATGAAGAGAAGACAGGATTTATCACCCCATGTGGTACGTATTGCTTTTTACAGATGCCTTTTGGGTTGAAGAGTGCTGGCTCGACATTCGCAAGGGGTCCACATTGGTTTTGAGCCCCAGCTACATAGAAATATGGAAGCTTATATGGATGACATAGTGGTCAAAACCAAGGACAAGGCGGCCCTTGTACAAGACCTAGAAGAGACGTTTGCCAACCTACGCAAGATCAACCTCAAGCTGAACCCTGAGAACTGTGTCTTTGGCGTTCCGTCAGGAAAACTTCTCAGGTTCTTTGTGTCGCAGCATGGGATCGAGGCAAACCCAGACAAGATCAAGGCTATTGAGCATATTGAGGCACCCAAGCGGATCAAGGATGTGCGCCGGCTCACTGGCTGCGTGGCCGCCATGAGCAGGTTCCTCTCCAAGTCCGCTGAGCGTGCCCTTCCCTTTTTCAAAATCTTGAAGAAGGCAGGCCCAATGGAGTGGACCCCAGAGGCTGAGGTGGCGTTGTAGGATCTGAAGAAATACCTTTCCTCTACGCCAATATTGGTTGCGCCTAAACCACAAGAGCTGTTGCTGCTGTATCTGGCGGCAACGAATCAAGTGGTCTGCGCTGCACTAGTGGCGCAGAGGGAGATCGATGAAGAGGCAGTGGTAACGGCAGGACCGGCGGATGGCAAGTCAGAGATTCCCACGGCAGGGCCTAGTGCCGGCAAGGCGAGGCCCCCGGCAGAGTCTGACGCCATCGGGACACGGCCCGCGCAGCCAAGTGAAGTGGTGCAGAAGAAGAAGATGATGCAGCACCCGGTTTACTTTGTCAGCTCCCTCTTGCAGGGGGCAGGTCAAGGTACTCCGGTGTGCAGAAATTGCTCTTCGGCCTCCTTATGGCCTAGAGGAAGCTGTGTCATTACTTCCAAGCCCATGAGATCACTGTCATCACCCGCCTCCCGTTGCAACGGATACTACACAACCCAGATGCAACCGGAAGGATCGTGGAATGGGCCTTGGAATTGTCAAGCTTTGGGTTGAAGTTTGAAAGTACTTTGACAATCCAGAGCAGAGTCTTGGCGGAGTTCATTGCAGAATGGACCTCAACGCCTGACGAAGAAATCCAGGAGACCGCTCTCCCGGCAAGGAAGCAAGTCGCGACTAGATCATGTACTTTGATGGGGCTTTCTCGCTGCAAGGCGCCGGTGCCGGTGTGCTGCTTGTCGCACCCACCAGAGAGCACCTCTAGTATGTGATCCAGATGCACTTTCCCAAGGAGATGTCCACAAACAACACTACTGAGTACGATGGGCTGCTTGCCGGTCTCAGGATCGCGACAGACCTTGGGGTGAAGAAGCTCATCGTCTGGGGTGATTCGCAGCTTGTCGTCAGACAGGTCAACAAGGATTACCAGAGTCCGTTGATGGAGGCCTACGTAGATGAGGTGAGGAAGCTGGAGGAGCGCTTCGACGGTATACAAGCGGAGCACGTTCACCGAGCAGAGAATGGCATCGCTGACTACCTGTCCAAGCGCGCTGCATTTAAGCTACCTGTGGAACCAGGTACCTTTTGCTTCGGTTAACTCAACCATCCGTCGAACCATCAACGGAGTAGAACAAGCGGAGGAAATCGGGCCTCGGCAAGTACTTTCCCGCCGAGCCCCCAGGGGCCGCCGGCAAGGGTGTTGCCGCGGATTCTGAGCCTGCTAAGGGGCAGCTAGCTCCGGCAGGGCGCCAAGCCCTGGCCGTAGAGACGGCTGCCCCCGTGGCGGAAGAGAAGCCTTTGGTCCTTGCCGTCGAGCCCCAGGCTCCGGCACGGGCACAACATACCGTCTGTTTCCTCCAGACAGGGGAACTTCCTGAGGAGCAGGAAGAAGCGGAAAAAGTAGCCCGTTGGTCTGCCTTGTACCAGTTCGTCGATGACGCCCTGTGCAAAAAAAGACCGAACGGTGTGAAATTGAAGTGCATCCCCCAAGAGGAAGGACTAGAGCTGTTGGCAGAGATGCATGGAGGCATATGTGGCTCCCACATAGGGTCGAGGGCCCTTGCCGGCAAGGCATTCCGGCAAGGCTTCTTCTGGCCCACCGCCCTCCAGGATGCGACAGCACTAGTAACTAGGTGTGAAGCGTGCCAGTTCCATTCGAAGAAGCTTCATCAACCAGCTCAAGCCCTTCAAACAATCCCTCTCTCCTGGCCGTTTTCGGTCTGGGGTTTCGACATACTGGGCCCTTTCCCTCGCGCTGTTGGGGGCTTTGAGTACTTGTACGTTGCAATCGACAAGTTCACAAAGTGGCCGGAGGTGGAGGCAATGAGGAAGGTGACAGCACAGTCAGCCGTCAAGTTCTTCAAGGGACTAGTCTGCCATTTTGGTGTGCCAAACAGAGTCATCACCAACAACGGAACGCAGTTCACAAGCCACACCTTCATGCAGTACACCCAAGACCTCGGCAGCAAGGTCTGTTTCGCTTCCGTGGCACACCCACGGAGCAACGGCCAGGCGGAGAGGGCAAATGCTGAAGTACTACGAGGCCTGAGAACAAAGACTTTTGACAAGCTGCACAAAAGCGGAAGGCGCTGGATTGATGAGTTGCGGGTGGTTCTTTGGTCGATCAGAACGACGCCAAATCGAGCCACCGGCCAGACACCCTTTGCCCTGGTATACGGGGCAGAACCAGTTCTCCCCATGGAACTCATACACGGGTCACCTCGAGTGCTCGCTTATGACGAGTTTGAGCAAGAGCAGTTGCGGCAAGATGACGCAACGCTTCTTGAGGAAGATCGTCTTCGGGCAGCTGTGAGAGCAGCACACTACCAGCAAGCCTTGCGCCGCTACCATAGCCGCAAGGTTCATGCCCGAAGCTTTGAGGAAGGCGACCTTGTTCTTTGGCACGTTTAGTCGGCCAAGAATTCCAACAAGTTGACGCCAAAGTGGGAAGGCCCTTATCGGGTAATACGAGTCACCAGGCCCGGCGGTAGTCCGCTTGGAGAGCGAAGATGCTGTCCCAGTGAGCAATTCCTGGAACATCAAACATCTTTGCAAGTTTTACCCATAAGGCGTGGTTGCAGGGCCTCCTGGCAAACCACCTTCTGTACAAGCCTTGCCGGCAAGGCATGTAACCCTCTGTACAAAGCCAGGCTCAAACCCTGAGCATAAATAAATGAAGCACTGGCGCCCTAAGTTATAGCATGCATGCTAGGTTAAGTCTCTCCCTCGGTTAGGGTTGATAGTGCTTAGCGGCGACTAACCCCTAGCCTAGAGGTCGAGTGTGCATCTTTCTGTTCTCTTTGGTTCGCAGGGCATGCAGACACTTCTGCTGAGCCGCTTAGGAAAAAGAGAACAAACAGGCGCTCCGGCCCCGGCGAGCCAAGACTGCCAGGGGCTAAAGATACAAGGATCCAACCACGGCAAGCCAAGGTTGCCGGGGACTGCGGATTCAGATAAGTCTTTCATCCCCCTGTTATGTGATAACCCACAAGTATAGGGGATCGCAACAGCTTTCGAGGGTAGAGTATTCAACCCAAATTTATTGATTCGACACAAGGGGAGCCAAAGAATATTCTCAAGTATTAGCAACTGAGTTGTCAATTCAACCACACCTGGAAACTTAGTATCTGCAAGAAAGTGTTTAGTAGCAAAGTAATATGATAGTGGTGGTAGCGGCAACAAAAGTAAAGACAGCAAAAGTAATGTTTTTGGTATTTTGTAGTGATTGTAACAGTAGCAGCGGGAAAGTAAATAAGCGAGAACCAGTATATAGAAAACTCGTAGGCACCGGATCAGTGATGGATAATTATGCCGGATGTGGTTCATAATGTAATAGTCATAACATAGGGTGACATAGAACTAGCTCCAATTCATCAATGTAATGTAGGCATGTATTCCGTATATAGTCATACGTGCTTATGGAAAAGAACTTGCATGACATCTTTTGTCCTACCCTCCCGTGGCAGCGGGGTCCTATTGGAAACTAAGGGATATTAAGGCATCCTTTTAATAGAGAACCGGAACAAGGCATTAGCACATAGTGAATACATGAACTCCTCAAACTATGGTCATCACCGGGAGTGGTCCCGATTATTCTCACTTCGGGGTTGTCGGATCATAACACATAGTAGGTGACTATAGACTTGCAAGATAGGATCAAGAACTCACATATATTCATGAAAACATAATAGGTTCAGATCTGAAATCATGGTACTCGGGCCCTAGTGACAAGCATTAAGCATAGCAAAGTCATAGCAACATCAATCTCAGAACATAGTGGATACTAGGGATCAAACCCTAACAAAACTAACTCGATTACATGATAAATCTCATCCAACCCATCACCGTCCAGCAAGCCTACGATGGAATTACTCACGCACGGCGGTGAGCATCATGAAATTGGTGATGGAGGATGGTTGATGATGACGACGGCGACGAATCCCCCTCTCCGGAGCCCCGAACGGACTCCAGAGCAGCCCTCCCGAGAGGTTTTAGGGCTTGGCGGCGGCTCCGTATTGTAAAACGCGATGATTTCTTCTCTCTTATTTTTTTCTCTCCGAAAGCAAATATATAGAGTTGGAGTTGGCGTCGGAGGGTTTCCAGGGGGGCACGAGGTAGGGGGGCACGCCCCCCACCCTCATGAGAAGGGTGTGGGCCCCCTGGTCTTCATCTTTGGCGAGGATTTTTTATTGTTTTTTCTAAGATATTCCATGGAGTTTCAGGTCATTCCAAGAATATTTGTTTTCTGCACATAAAACAACACCATGGCAATTCTGCTGAAAACAGCGTCAGTCCGGGTTAGTTCCATTCAAATCATACAAGTTAGAGTCCAAAACAAGGGCAAAAGTGTTTGGAAAAGTAGATACGACGGAGACGTATCAACTCCCCCAAGCTTAAACCCTTGCTTGTCCTCAAGCAATTCAGTTGACAAACTAAAAGAAAGAAAGAAAGAAAAAACTTTTACAAACTCTGTTTGCTCTTGTTGTTGTAACTATGTCAAGCCAGTATTCAAGTTTTCAGCATAGATCATAACTAACCACATTTGCAATAATTCTCAAGTCTCATAATTACTCATATGAATAGCATAATCAACTAGCAAGCCATAATAGTAAATCTCAGATGACAACACTTTCTCAAAACAATCATAATATGATATAACAAGATGGTATCTCGCTAGCCCTTTCTGAGACCGCAAAACATAAATGCAGAGCACCATTAAAGATCAAGGACTGACTAAACGTTGTAATTCATGGTAGAAGAGATCCAATCATAGTCATACCCAATATAAATTAACAGTGATGAATGCAAATGACAGCTGTGCTCTCCAGCTAGTGCTTTTTAATAAGAGGGTGATGACTCAACATAAAAGTAAATGGATATGCCAATGAAGAGGGAAGCAGGGATTTGTAGAGGTGCCAGAGCTCGGTTTTGAAATAGAGATAGATTGTATTTTGAGCGATATACTTTCATTGTCAATGTAACAACTAAGAGATGGCGATATCTTCCATGCTAAACACATTATAGGCGGTTCCCAAACAGAATGGTAAAGTTTATACTCCCCCTCCACCAACAGGCATCAATCCATGGCTTGCTCGAAACAATGAGTGCCTCCAACATACATCAGGTCCCCGGGGGAGTTTTGTTTGCAATTAATTTTGATTTAGTTTGCATAAATCATGGGAGTGGGCATCCCGGTGACCAGCCATTTTCTCTTGAGTGAGGAGCGGAGTCCACTCCTCTTGAGAATAACCCGCCTAACACGGAAGATAAGGACAGCCTTGGTTGATACATGAGCTATTCGAGCATACAAAACAGAATGTTTATTTGAAGGTTTAGAGTTTGGCACATACAATTTTACTTGGAACGGCAGGTAGATACCGCATATAGGAAGGTATAGTGGACTCATCTGGAATAACTTTGGGGTTTAAGGGATTGGATGCACAAGCAGTATTCCCGCTTAGTACAAGTGAAGGCTAGCAAAAGACTGGGAAGTGACCAACTAGAGAGCGACAACAGCCATGTACATGCATTAAAATTAATAAACATTGGATGCAAGCATGAGTAGGATATAATCCACCATGAACATAAATATCGTGAAGGCTATGTTGATTTGTTTCAACTACATGCGTGAACATGTGCCAAGTCAAGTCACATAAATCATTCAAAGGAGGATACCACCCCATCATACCACATCATAATCATCTCAATAGCATGTTGGCACACAAGGTAAACCATTATAACTCATAGCTAATCAAGCATGGCACAAGCAACTATGATCTCTAATTGTCATTGCAAACATGTTTATTCATAATAAGCTGAATCAAGAACGAGGGACTCATCATATTTACAAAAACAAAAGAGGTCGAGTTCATACCAGCTTTTCTCATCTCAGTCAGTCCATCATATATCATCATAATTGTATTTCACATGCATGACCGAACGGTGTGAATAATAATAAGAGTGTACGTGCATTGGACTAAGCTGGAATCTGCGAGCATTCAATAAACAGGAGAAGACAAGGCAATATGGGCTCTGGGTTAAATCAACAATAATGCATATAAGAGCCACTTCAACAATTTAATTATGGTCTTCTCCTACTGACCCCCAAAGAAAAGAAAAGAAATAAAACTATTTACACGGGAAAGCTCCCAACAAGCAAAAGAAGAACGGGAAATATTTTTGGGTTTTCTTTTTAATTATTACTACTACAGCAGAAAAATAAACTACTACTAATTTTTTTGGTTTTTCTTAAGGTTTAACAAACACATAAGAAGAAAGCAGGAAAAACAAAATAAACTAGCATGGATATTACAGTGAAAAAGTATGAGCACCGACATCTAGCAATGAGTGTGTGCGAACATAAATGTAATGTCGGTGAGAAATACATACTCCCCCAAGTTTAGGCTTTTGTCCTAAGTTGGTTTATGGCCATGACTGGCCTGGCGGATATCCATAATAATAATTGTTGGGGTCGTACTGTGATGAGGAAGAATAGTTGGGATCATACTGATGTGCAGCGGTTATCGCCTGTTGAGCTGCAGCGTGGAATCAAGCTGCCTCCGCTCTCCTCTCATACTCTTCTGCCTCCTCTCTGGTAATAACATATCTTCCTTTTGTCTGTGAATCAAAGAAGGCAGGAGCAGGGAGAGTAATACGGAAAACACGTCATTTATCAAAAATTAAACGATATAAGAGAGGTGATTCAGGCCTCTCAACAAACTGGTGCGAAGCCATAGAGTCATAATCTAAATATGCAGGAGGCAACTCCATATCACCCTCACGAATGTCTATCTCAAGAAAATGAGCTAAGCGGGTTGCGTAAATTCCTCCAAAGAAATCTCCATTATGTCTATTATGATGCAACCTACGAGCTACAATGGCTCCCATATGATAAGATTGGTCTCCTAACATGGCGCTCCTAAGAATACTAAGATCAGGGACACACATGTGACATGCTTCATCCTTAGCATTTATGCGTCTACCGATGAAGAGAGCAAAATAATGTATAGCAGGAAAGTGAATGCTCCCTATGGTAGCCTACGTTATATCTCTAGATCCCCCCACAGTTATACTAGCAAGAAAGTTTCTAAATTCAGATTTAGGGGGATCCCTAACACTACCCCATGATGGAAGTTTGCAAGCAGAAGTAAAATCCTCTAAGTCCATGGTATAAGATTTGTCATAAAGATCAAACATGACTGAAGGAGAATTACGCGAAGATGAATACTCAAACCTCCTCACAAATGAACTTGTGAGATCATGATACTGGGGGCATTTGTTAGCCTCAAAATCCTCAAGACCGGCATTGCGCAAATATGCTTTGAATTTTTCTTTAATTCCCGCACGGTCCATAAAATTTTCCGACGGCCATTCGCAAGGCCGTACTGGAGCGTCTCTTGGTGGATCCTCGTCAGCATCGCGCATAGCAATCCTGGGTCCTTGCTTCTTAGAGGAACCACCTTGGAACATCTTCCTAAGCATATTGTTTTTCTCTAAAAAATTCTGAAATTTTTAGTAACTTCAAAATAAAAGTAAACCAAACTCAATAATATTGATAGCAACTACTCCTACAAGTGCCTAGAGCCTATATCAAGCATTAGCACTACTTGGAACCATATAAATTTGACATGCAAGCTCAAGAACATGGTCACCTATGCAGCACAAATTTGCAAAGAATAAAGCACTAGAACAAAAACTAATTGGACCAATGGAGGAGTCACATACCAAGGAACAATCTCCCCAAGCAGTTTTGCGAGAGGTGCTTTGAGCAAGGAGATCGAAAATCACAGCAAAAGTGGCTGGAACTCGTGCTTGAGTTGGTTTTTCGGGTTTGTGTGAGACAGAGGAAGAAGATGGGTGCTGGGATAAGTGGAGGAGGGCCACCGTGGGCCCATGAGGCAGGGGGGCGCGCCCTAGAGGGGGGGCGCGCCCACCACCCTCGTGGCCAGGTAGCAGCTCCTCCCGCGGTAAATTTTGCACAGTAAATCCTCAAATATTCCCGAAAAAATCATATTAAATTGGCATGGCATTCTGAGGACTTTTATTTTTGGGATATTTTTATATTGCACGGATAAGTCAGGAAACAGACAGAAAATACTATTTTTACTTTATTTAATATAAATAACAGAAAGTAAAAGTGGGGTACAGAAGTTTGTGCTTCTAGTTTCATCCATCTCATGCTCATCAAAAAGAATCCACTAACAAGGTTGATCAAGTCTTGTTAACAAACTCATTCCGATAGTCATGAAACCGGAGAAATTTTGAATAACACTAAGTTACCTCAACGGGGATATGCATATCCCCAATAATAAGAATATCATATTTCTTCTTGACAGTAGGAAGAGGAAATTCAAAACCTCCAAATATAATCGATGGAATTTTTCCAACAGAGTTGATACTATGAACTTGAGGTTGTTTCCTCAGAAAGTGTACCGTATGCTCATTACCATTAACATGAAAAGTGGCATTGCCTTTTTTGCAATCAATAACAGCCCCTACAGTATTAAGAAAAGGTCTTCCAAGAATAATAGACATACTATCATCCTCGGGAATATCAAGTATAACAAAGTCCGTTAAAATAGTAACGTTTGCAACCACAACAGGCACATCCTCACAAATACCGACAGGTATAGCAGTTGATTTATCAGCCATTTGCAAAGATATTTCAGTAGGTGTCAACTTATTCAAGTCAAGTCTACGATATAAAGAGAGAGGCATAACACTAACACCGGCTCCAAGATCACATAAAGCAGTTTTAATATAATTTCTTTTAATGGAGCAAGGCATAGTAGGTACTCTGGGGTCTCCAAGTTTCTTTGGTATACCACCCTTAAAAGTATAATTAGCAAGCATGGTGGAAATTTCAGCTTCCCGTATCTTTCTTTTATTAGTAATGATATCCTTCATATATTTAGCATAAGGATTTGTTTTGAGCACATCAGTTAATCGCATACACAAAAAGATAGGCCTAATCATTTCAGCAAAGCGCTCAAAATCCTCATCATCCTTTTTCTTGGATGGTTTCGGAGGAAAAGGCATGGGTTTCTGAACCCAAGGTTCCCTTTCTTTACCATGTTTCCTAGCAACAAAGTCTCTTTTATCATAACGTTGATTCTTTGATTGTGGGTTATCAAGATCAACAGCAGGTTCAATTTCTACATCATTGTCATTACTAGGTTGAGCATCATCATGAACATCATTATTAATATTATCACTAGATTCGTGTTCATTACCAGATTGTGTTTCAGCATCAGACATAGAAATATCATTTGGATTATTAGGTGGTTCAGCAATAGGTTCACTAGAAGTTTGTACAGTTCTATCATTTTTCTTTTTCTTCTTTTTAGAAGAACTAGGAATATCGATATTATTTCTTTGAGAATCTTGCTCGATTCTCTTAGGGTGGCCTTCAGGATACAAAGGTTCCTGAGTCAATCTACTAGTTCTAGTAGCCACTCTAACAGCATAATCATTTTTCTTACTATTCATTTCATCAAGCACTTCTTTTTGAGCCTTAAGTACTTGTTCTACTTGAGTGGTAACCATAGAAGCATGTTTGCTAACAAGTTTAAGTTCACCTTTAATATTAGCCATATAATCACCCAAGCGTCTAATCATATAAGCATTTTCTTTTAATTGTCTACCAAAATAAGCATTGAAGTCGTCTTGCTTAAACATAAAGTTATCAAACTCATCCAAGCACTGACTAGCAATTTTAGTAGGAGGGACTTCAGCTTTATCATATCTATAGAGAGAATTTACCTTTACTACCTGTGTCGGGATATCGGGATCAGGAGGTTCTTCAATAAATAAAGAATTAAGCTCATAAGTTTCTTCAACAGGCGGTGAATTAAGACCATGTATTTCTTCAATAGGAGGTAAATTCTTAACGTCTTCAGCTTTAATACCTTTTACTTTCATAGATTTCTTTGCCTCTTGCATATCTTCGGGGCTGAGAAATAAAACACCTCTCTTCTTCAGAGTTGGTTTAGGAATAGGCTCAGTAATTGGAGCAGGAGTTGGCTCAGGAGCTGGCTCAGGAGGTGCCCAATTATTTTCATTTGTCAACATATTATTCAATAGAATTTCAGCTTCATCCGGTGTTCTTTCCCTGAAAAGAGAACCAGCACAACTATCTAGGTAATCTCTAGAAGCATCGATTAGTCCATTATAAAAGATATCAAGTATTTCAGGTTTCTTAAGAGGATGATCAGGCAAAGCATTAAGTAGCTTGAGAAGCCTCCCCCAAGCTTGTGGGAGACTCTCTTCTTCAATTTGCACGAAGTTGTATATTTCCCTCAAAGCAGCTTGTTTCTTATGAGCAGGGAAATATTTAGCAGAGAAGTAATAAATCATATCCTGGGGACTACGCACACAACCAGGATCAAGAGAATTAAACCATATCTTAGCATCACCCTTTAATGAGAACGGAAATATTTTGAGTATATAGAGGTAATGCGATCTCTCATCGTTAGTAAATAGGGCAGCTATATCATTTAACTTAGTAAGATGTGCCACAACAGTTTCAGATTCATAGTCATAAAATGGTTCAGATTCAACCAAAGTAATTATATCAGGATCAACAGAGAATTCATAATCCTTATCAGGAACACAAATAGGTGAAGTAGCAAAAGCAGGGTCAGGTTTCATTTTATCTCTAAGTGATTCTTTGTTCCATTTAACTAATAACCTCTTAAGCTCATATCTATCCCTGCAAGCTAAAATAGCGGCAAAAGATTCCATATCAAAAAGATAACCCTCAGGGATAATAGGCATATTTCATCATCATCGTATTCAGATTCAATAATTTCTTTTTCTCTAGCCCTAGCAATTTGTTCATCAGGAAATTCACTAAGGGGCACAGTAGTATCAGGCATAGAAGCAGTTTCATCATAAGTATCATGCATAGCAGAAGTGGCATCATCAATAACATGCGACATATCAGAACGAATAGCAGAAGCAGGTGTAGGTGTCGCTAACTTACTCATAACAGAAGGTGAATCAAGTGCAGAGCTAGATGGCAGTTCCTTACCTCCCCTCGTAGTTGAGGGATAGATCTTGGTTTTTGGATCTCTCAAGTTCTTCATAGTGATAAGCAGATATAAATCCCAAGTGACTCAAAGAATAGAGCTATGCTCCCCGGCAACGGCGCCAGAAATTAGTCTTGATAACCCACAAGTATAGGGGATCGCAACAGCTTTCGAGGGTAGAGTATTCAACCCAAATTTATTGATTCGACACAAGGGGAGCCAAAGAATATTCTCAAGTATTAGCAGCTGAGTTGTCAATTCAACCACACCTGGAAACTTAGTATCAGCAACAAAGTGTTTAGTAGCAAAGTAATATGATGGTGGTGGTAGTGGCAACAAAAGTAAAGACAACAAAAGTAGTGTTTTTGGTATTTTGTAGTGATTGTAACAGTAGCAGCGGGAAAGTAAATAAACGAGAACCAATATATGGAAAACTTGTAGGCACCGAATCAGTGATGGATAATTATGCCAGATGCGGTTCATCATGTAACAGTCATAACATAGGGTGACACAGAACTAGCTCCAATTCATCAATGTAATGTAGGCATGTATTCCGTATATAGTCATACATGCTTATGGAAAACAACTTGCATGACATCTTTTGTCCTACCCTCCCGTGGCAGCTGGGTCCTATTGGAAACTAAGGGATATTAAGGCCTCCTTTTAATAGAGAACCGGAACAAAGCATTAGCACATAGTGAATACATGAACTCCTCAAACTATGGTCATCACCGGGAGTGGTCCCGATTATTGTCACTTCGGGGTTGCCGAATCATAACACATAGTAGGTGACTATAGACTTGCAAGATAGGATCAAGAACTCACATATATTCATGAAAACATAATAGGTTCAGATCTGAAATCATGGCACTCGGGCCCTAGTGACAAGCATTAAGCATAGCAAAGTCATAGCAACATCAATCTCAGAACATAGTGGATACTAGGGATCAAACCCTAACAAAACTAACTCGATTACATGATAAATCTCATCCAACCCATCACCGTCCAGCAAGCCTACGATGGAATTACTCACGCACGGCGGTGAGCATCATGAAATTGGTGATGGAGGATGGTTGATGATGACGGCGGCGACGAATCCCCCTCTCTGAAGCCCTGAACGGACTCCAGATCAGCCCTCCCGAGAGGTTTTAGGGCTTGGCGGTGGCTCCGTATCGTAAAAAGCGATGATTTCTTCTCTCTTATTTTTTTCTCTCCGAAAGAAAATATATAGAGTTGGAGTTGGCGTCGGAGGGTTTCCAGGGGGCCCACGAGGTAGGGGGGCGCGCTCCCCACCCTCGTGAGAAGGGTGTGGGCCCCATGGTCTTCATCTTTGGCGAGGATTTTTTATTGTTTTTTCTAAGATGTTCCGTGGAGTTTCAGGTCATTCCGAGAATATTTGTTTTCTGCACATAAAACAACACCATGGCAATTCTGCTGAAAACAGCGTCAGTCCGGGTTAGTTCCATTCAAATCATACAAGTTAGAGTCCAAAACAAGGGCAAAAGTGTTTGGAAAAGTAGATACGACGAGACGTATCATTATGTGTTTCCGTATAGAACTGGGACATGTGAAACCTCGTTTATGTTCTTAAAACCACCGTGTTCCCCCTTTCCTGTACCCAAGAGCTACCTCCTGGGTCGGAATTTGGTACTAGTCGCGGTGGCGAGGAGTTGAACGAGGAGCCTAACTCTACTTCGCCCCTGCCTCCGCCAAGAGTGCGAGAATGGTCGACTGAAGTGGGGAGACGGCAAAGCCTGTTGCCGGGCGACAATGTTTATCTTAAAAATAACAAGGATTCATCCATGGCATGGGCCTCGCTCACGCACAAAGAACCCGGCAAGCACCCTTTTTCATTAAAAACATCCCATACAGGTACAGTTCATACGGAATTAAAAACATGAGCAAGGGGATTACAAGTCTTAGAACTAACCAGTGCCCGCAGGCTTACAAACTAAAAAGAGATAAGGTGCCCATAATCCCTTTCTTGTCCCTCTTCACAGAAGGTGGAACAAGGCAGCAGGAGGGTGAAAAGAGCGCCTAGGCAAGGTACGAGGAGCAGAAGGCACCAAGAGAACATCTTGGTGCCAGGAAAGGAGCTAGAAGACAAGGCAGCGGGCCGGCAATACGCGACGAAGGCGTCGGTGCCAGCGTACTCCAGTTTGACGGCCGCCACCCGCCTTCTTCGCCTTCTCCGACCCTCCTACGCCAAACGCCCAAGGAGACGACGGGGAGCACCCCTATGGAGAGCTTGGCGAGGATGGCCCTCGGCAAGGCACGTAACCGAGGGAGGGGCGGCGCGGTCAGTCAAAGTCGGAGTCGGCATCCTGCCACTCGACTCCCTCGTCGTCGCTGTCGTTGTCCTCCTCGTCACTCCCGCTTAAGGAGGAATCTTCATCGTCGGAGGAGCTCTCCATGCAGCACATCAAGCGAGTTCCGAGATCTCCAAAGACCTTGACGGAAAGCAGGCTGCCCTCCATTAACTTGAAGTAGAGGACAAGCCCTGCCATCAATTTGTGGTTGCGTGTGAATGTATTCCATCCGTGGCGGAGATACATGACGTGAGGAGCGGGGAAGTCGACGTCGACCCACGTGCCACCGTTCCCGCGGCCCTTCATGTGCAACCAGAGGGTCTGGGGTGGATCGAGCTCCATCTCCCGAGAAAATGCAGTAGGGAGACGGAGGCGGCAACGCGGTGGCCGGTGCAGCCTGATGAAGAACTCGCGGGGCTGGTCCCTGATGTGGTGCTCCGTCGGGGGAGGCGTCGCTGGCGGAGGCGAGGCCGATGCGTCGCCCCGTCCTCCTCTCCCTCGAGCGCCACGACGACCTCGGCCTCGCCCCTCCCCCTTCCTCTCGTGGTCGGTTCCGCCGCCACGAGCTCTTGGGGAGGACGAACGCGCTGACGAGCAGCAACCCTCGCCGCCACCATCGAAGGGCCAGCGTTTCCTCTCGCCATGGCGGATGGAAGAAAGAAGCGGAGGTGGAAGGAGACGGATGATGGAAGAATGTGGAATGCCGCCCCCTCCCCTTCTTATAAAGGGGCGGAGTCGGGGCTCGGCCGCCCTACTCGACCAATCCGGTCATCGGGGACGCAGGGAATCAGGACCGGCCCGCTGCCCCATTCAGTGACGGCCCGGTTTCCTGCCTCCACCTCCTGCCACCTGCATGAGGGACACATGGTGAGCGAGCAGCATTAAAGGGACGAGCGAAGCGGCCGCTCCCCACCCCGTGATCGTGGGGCGCAGGCGCCTTGAAGACCACGACCCGAGTCCACCCAAGTAAATGGGTCGTGCCTCTACGCCTCCCTCCTTTTATGGGGAAGGCGCGAGCCGCCTCCTCTCCCATTAACAACGATGTGACGCATGCGTGCGGGAACCGCCCCACGCATGACCCCCACATCACGCACGACCCTCCACGTCACACGTTCAACGCGGGTCGTGGGGAAGTGCAGCGGACGAAAAATTACTACGGTAAAATCCCGCCCCGACTGCCCGTGCACCATTTTGGGTCTGGCCCAACAACGTGTCGCGCTTATGTGTGGCCCAGGCCCGTGGGATCCTGTCGGTGTACAAAAGTAGGGGTGCTCCTTTTTACACCTTTACTTGTGCATGGGCAGTCAGAGCCACGCGCCGCGACCACACCTAGCAGGGTACAGGAGGGAAGCCGGAGAGAAGCCGAAGTGCAAGACAACCAAGGCGACGCCAAGACCAGAAGCACGGGAGGGTAAGAGGGCGAGGTGGACTCCCTCGGCAAGTTCCTTGCCGGGGCGCCACCCCCCCCCCCCCGCAGCCCTGGCAAGAGCCTTGCCGGGGCAACTTGCCCAACGCTAGCAGAGTGGGCCACCCTTGAGCCCAAAGGTTCCAAACGCCGTCAACAAATACGTTGGGACCAGGGCTTAGGAGGCACCTCCGTGGTGGCATGCAGATCTTTGTCAAGATCATAAACATATGAGTGCAGATGAGGACCAGAAGACGGCGACCCTCGGCTGGATCCTAGCCGAGGAAATCCACAAGACCCCCGGCAAGACTCTTGCCGGGGATGATAGCAACGCCACAGCAAGACCCTTGTCGGGCCCCCAGCAAGGCCCTTGCCGAAGACGCTAGTAGGGCCACTGCCAGGCCCACACTAGCCAAGACTCTGTCGTTGTTCGCATGCAGCTGCCAGCCCAACCAGCTGGGCAGGCACCTGCGTGGCAACATGCAGCTTCCAGGCCAAATCAGCAAGCACCTGCGTGGCGGCATGCAGATCTTCATGAAGGCCCTACCACCATGCCACCTCAGCTGCTTGCCTTCCTACATGGCATTGCATGCATCGCTAACCTGGGCGCGTGTCGAAGCGAGGCGGAGCGGCGACGGACGGGACGGGCCTCGTTCCCGTCCCCGATCAATAAAGCTAATGGACACCTGCGTAGCGCATTTAATGCACTTTGTACCGTAATGCCGTGCGATAAGCTCGTGCACTGTAGGCCTTTCCACCTCCTGTGTGCCACCGTGGCAACCCCTTTTTCCTATAAAAGGAGGCCCGAGGCGACCAGGAGAGGGATTCGGCTTTTTGGAATGGCACAGCCACCGTAGCTAGTTCAGAAAGCTCAAGAACACTCAATACACCCACCGAAGCAGGACTAGGGTTTTCACATCCTCGCGGCCCGAATCTGGGTAAACGATCCGTGTGCTAGCTCCTAAACCTGCTCTTCTCATGACCCCACGCCCGCCGACCGTAGAAGGGATCCCAGTGATCCCATAGGTGTCGTTCCCACCGACACATGTCATGTGCAATTATCAAAAAAACATACACTTCAATTTGCATATCATCGGCTTCTAAACTAAGCATATCAAAGAGCACTAAGCATGCATATCAATCAGATTCTACACTAAGCATATCATCGGATTCTACACTAAACAAATTCTACACAAAGCATGCATATCAATCAGATTCTAAACGACATCAGCAAATTCTACACTAAACAAATTTCTATACTAAGATGAAGACCTTTAAGTAACATACCATGAGATGGTGGATGGTAACATTGGTCCTTATCAGTCGGGTCAAGAATGGCACCCCGATGTAGTCATCACATGGCAGAATGTTTTCGAAGAGGTTGCCAGTCTCATCCTCGCTAAGCCTAATTCTTTGTGAAAAGACTACATACATCGTCAAATGGGTCCTCATCATCATAATCCGTGTTGAGATAGATAACAGAAACCCTGGGTCTTCTTCCTCTTAAGGAGAAGATGATCAATTCACCCCCAGTGAGACGGTTATGGGCAAGAAAACGATCTCATCCATCTCTCTAGCTGGATCCTTCTTGGTCCTTTCTCAAGTTTCATGGTGTAGGGGCCCTAAGAGCCTCGAAGATCATGGTGTCCTCGGTAAGCTCATTGAAATCGTACCTCACCTTGCATGGGGCCGTCTGTTGGAAATATGCCCTAGAGGCAATAATAAAATGGTTATTATTATATTTCCTTGTTCATGATAATTGTCTATTGTTCATGCTATAATTGTGTTATCCGGAAATCATAATACATGTGTGAATACATAGACCACAACATGTCCCTAGTAAGCCTTTAGTTGACTAGCTCATTGATCAATAGATGGTTACGGTTTCCTGACCATGGACATTGGATGTTATTGATAACGGGATCACATCATTAGGAGAATGATGTGATAGACAAGACCCAATCCTAAGCATAGCACAAGATCGTGTAGTTCGTCTGCTAAAGCTTTTCTAATGTCAAGTATCTTTTCCTTAGACCATGAGATTGTTCAACTCCCGGATACTGTAGGAATGCTTTGGGTGTGCCAAATGTCACAACATAACTGGGTGGCTATAAAGGTGCACTACGAGTATCTCCAAAAGTGTCTGTTGGGTTGGCACGAATCGAGACTGGGATTTGTCACTCCGTATGACGGAGAGGTACCTCTGGGCCCACTCGGTAATGCATCATCATAATGAGCTCAATGTGCCTAAGCAGTTAGTCACGGGATCATGCATTACTGAACGAGTAAAGTGACTTGCTGGTAACGAGATTAAACGAGGTATTGGGATACCGACGATCGAATCTCTGGCAAGTAACGTACCGATTGACAAAGGGAATTGTATACGGGATTGATTGAATCCTCGACATCGTGGTTCATCCGATGAGATCATCATGGAACATGTGGGAGCCAACATGGGTATCCAGATCCCGCTGTTGGTTATTGGCTGAATAGATGTCTCGGTCATGTATGCATGATTCCCGAACCCGTAGGGTCTACACACTTAAGGTTCGGTGACGCTAGAGTTGTTATGGGAATTAGTATGTGGTTACCGAATGTTGTTCAGAGTCATGGATGAGATCCTGGACGTTACGAGGAGTTCCGGAATGGTCCGGAGATAAAGATTTATATATGGGAAGTCCTTATTCGGTCGCCGGAAGTGTTCGAGGGTTTATCGGTATTGTACCGGGACCACCGAAGGGGTTCCGGGAGTCCACCGGGAGGGTCCACCTACCCCGGAGGGCCCTATGGGCTGAATATGGAGGGGAACCAGCCCCTAGGTGGGTTGGGCACCAAACCCCCCTAGGGCCCATGCGCCTAGGGTTTAGGGGAAACCCTAAAGGGGGCGCCCCCTTGGCTTGGGGGGCAAGCCCCCCCTCTAGATCCATATGGAGGGGTCGGCCCCCCTCTCTCTTGCCCCTATAAATAGAGGGGAGGTGGGAGGGCTGCCACACCCTTCCCCTGGCACAGCCCTCTCCCTCCCCAACACCTCCTCCTTCGTAGTAGTGCTTGGCGAAGCCCTGCCAGAGAATCGCAAGCTCCACCACCACGCCGTCGTGCTACCAGAGCTCTTCCTCAACTTCTCCTCTCCCCTTGGTGGATCAAGAAGGAGGAGACGTCCCTGGGCTGTAGGTGTGTTGAACGCGGAGGCGCCGTTGTTCGGTGCTTAGATCGGAATCAACCGTGATCTGAACCGCTGCGAGTACGACTCCTTCATCCGCGTTCTTGTAACGCTTCCGTTTCGCAATCTTCAAGGGTATGAAGATACACTCCCCTCTCTCGTTGCTAGCCTCTCCATAGATTGATCTTGGTGATGCGTAAAAAAATTTAATTTCTGAACGATCCCCAACAGTGGCATCATGAGCTAGGTCTATGCGTAGTTTCTATGCACGAGTAGAACACAAGATGTTGTGGGCGTCGATTTTGTCGATTTACTTGACGTTACTAGTAATATCTTGATTCGGCCGCATCGTGGAATGAAGCGGCCCAGATCGACCTTACACGTACGCTTACATGAGACTGGTTCCACCGACTGACATGCACTAGTTGCATAAGGTGGCTACCGGGTGTATGTCTCTCCCACTTTAGTCGGATCGGATTCAATGAAAAGGGTCCTTATGAAGGGTAAATAGAAATTGGCATATCACGTTGTGGTTTTGGCGTAGGTAAGAAACGTTCTTGCTAGAAACCTATAGCATACACGTAAAAAACTTGCAACAACAATTAGAGGATGTCTAACTTGTTCTTGCAGCATATGCCGTGTGATGTGATATGGCCAAAAGGATGTGATGAATGATATATGTGATGTATGAGATTGATCGTGTTCTTGTAATAGGAATAACGACTTGCATGTCGATGAGTATGACAACCGGCAGGAGCCATAGGAGTTGTCTTAATTTATTGTATGACCTGTGTGTCAATGAAAACATCATGTAAATACTTTACTTTATTGCTAAGCATTAGCCATAGTAGTAGAAGTAACAGTTGGCGAGACAACTTCATGAAGACACGATGATGGAGATCATGGTGTCATGCCGGTGACGATGACGATCATGGCGCCCCGAAGATGGAGATCAAAAGGAGCAAAATGATATTGGCCATATCATGTCACTATTTGATTGCATGTGATGTTTATCATGTTTATACATCTTATTTGCTTCGAACGACGGTAGCTTAAATAAGATGATCCCTCGCTAAAATTTCAAGAAATTGTTCCCCCTAACTGTGCACCGTTGCGAAGGTTCGTTGTTTCGAAGCACCACATGATGATTGGGTGTGATATATTCTAACATTCGAATACAACGGGTGTAAGCCAGATTTACACATGCAAAACACTTAGGTTGACTTGACGAGCCTAGCATGTACAGACATGGCCTTGGAACACGAGAGACCGAAAGGTCGAACATGAGTCATATAGGAGATACAATCAACATGGAGATGTTCACCGTTGATGACTAGTCTGTCTCACGTGATGATCGGACACGGCCTAGTCGATGCGGATCATGTATCACTTAGATGACTAGAGGGATATCTGTCTGAGTGGGAGTTCATGAAATAATTTGATTAGCTGAACTTAATTATCATGAACATAGTCTAAAATATTTGCAATATGTCTTGTAGATCAAATGGCCCATGCTAACATTGCCCTCAACTTCAACGCGTTCCTAGAGAAAACTGCTACCTCTTGAGCACTGCGTTGGTTTTCCCTTGAAGAGGAAAGGGTGATGCGGCAAAGTAGCGTAAGTATTTCCCTTAGTTTTTGAGAACCAAGTATCAATCCAGTAGGAGGCTACGTGCGAGTCCCTCGCACCTGCACAAAACAAATAAATCCTCGCAACCAATGCGATAAGGGGTTGTCAATCCCTACACGGTCACTTACGAGAGTGAGATCTGATAGATATGATAAGATAATGTTTTTGGTGTTTTTATGATAAAGGTGCAAAGTAAAATAAAAGCAAAGGAAATAACTAAGTGTTGGAAGATTAATATGATGGAAGATAGACCCGGGGGCCATAGGTTTCACTAGTGGCTTCTCTCAAGAGCATAAGTGTTTTACGGTGGGTGAACAAATTACTGTTGAGCAATTGATAGAATTGAGCATAGTTATGAGAATATCTAGGTATGATCATGTATATAGGCATCACGTCCAAGACAAGTAGACCGACTCCTGGCTGCATCTACTACTATTACTCCACACATCGACCGCTATCCAGCATGCATCTAGAGTATTAAGTTCATAAGAACAGAGTAACGCCTTAAGCAAGATGACATGATGTAGAGGGATAAATTCATGCAATATGATAAAAACCCTATCTTGTTATCCTCGATGGAAACAATACAATATGTGCCTTGCTACCCCTACTGTCACTGGGAAAGGACACCGCAAGATTGAACCCAAAGCTAAGCACTTCTCCCATTGCAAGAAAGATCAATCTAGTAGGCCAAACCAAACTGATAATTCGAAGAGACTTGCAAAGATAACCAATCATACATAAAAGAATTCAGAGAAGATTCAAATATTGTTCATAGATAAACTTGATCATAAACCCACAATTCATCGGTCTCAACAAACACACCGCAAAAGAAGATTACATCGAATAGATCTCCACAAGAGAGGGGGAGAACTTTGTATTGACATCCAAAAAGAGAGAAGAAGCCATCTAGCTAATAACTATGGACCCGAAGGTCTGAGGAAAACTACCCACACTTCATCGGAAGGGCTATGGTATTGATCTAGAAGCCCTCCATGATCGATGCCCCCTCCGGTGGAGCTCCGGAACAGGCCCCAAGATGGGATCTCGTGGATACAGAAAGTTGCGGCGGTGGAATTAGGGTTTTGGCTCCGTCTCTGATTGTTTGGAGGTACGTAGGTATATATAGGAGGAAGGAGTACGTCGGTGGAGCAACAGGGGGCCCACGAGGGTCGAGGGCGCGCCTGGGGGGTAGGCGCGCCCCCCTACCTCGTGGCTTCCCTATTGGTTGCTTGACGTAGGGTCCAAGTCTCCTAGATCTTGTTCGTTCCAAAAATCACGTTCCCGAAGGTTTCATTCCGTTTGGACTCCGTTTGATATTCGTTTTCTTCGAAACCCTAAAATAGGCAAAAAAAACAGCAATTCTGGGCTGGGCCTCCGGTTAGTAGGTTAGTCCCAAAAATAATATAAAAGTGTATAATAAAGCCCAATAATGTCCAAAATAGTAGATAATATAGCATGGAGCAATCAAAAATTATAGATATGTTGGAGACGTATCAAGCATCCCCAAGCTTAATTCCTACTCGTCCTCGAGTAGGTAAATGATAAAAACAGAATTTTTGATGTGGAATGCTACTAGGAAAATTTCAATGTAATTCTTCTTAATTGTGGTATGAATATTCAGATCAGAAAGATTCAAGACAAAAGTTTAATATTGACATAAAAAATAATACTTCAAGCATACTAACTAAGCAATTATGTCTTCTCAAAATAACATGGCCAAAGAAAGTTCATCCCTACAAAATCATATAGTTTAGTCATGCTCCATTTTCGTCACACAAGAATGCTCTCATCATGCACAACCGTGATGACAAGACTAGCAATTGTTTCATACTTTAGTAATCTCAAACTTTATAAACCTTCACGCAATACATGAGCGTGAGCCATGGATATAGCACTATGGGTGGAATAGAGTGTAATGATGGGGGTTATGTGGAGAAGACAAAAAAGGAGATAGTCTCACATCAACGAGGCTAATCAATGGGCTACGGAGATGCCCATCGATTGATGTTAATGCAAGGAGTAGGGATTGCCATGCAACGGATGCACTAGAGCTATAAATGTATGAAAGCTCAACAAAAGAAACTAGTGGGTGTGCATCCAACTTGCTTGCTCACGAAGACCTAGGGAACTTGAAGAGGCCCATTGTTGGAATATACAAGCCAAGTTCTATAATGAAAAATTCCCACTAGTATATGAAAGTGACAAAACAAGAGACTCTCTATCATGAAGACCATGGTGCTACTTTGAAGCACAAGTGTGGAAAAAAAGATAGTAGCATTGTCCCTTTTCATTTCTCTTTTTTTTGGGCCTTCTTTTTTTGGCCTTTCTCTTTTTTTTATTGGGACAATGCTCTATTAAATGATGATCATCACACTTCTATTTATTTACAACTCAATGATTACAACTCGATACTAGAACAAGGTATGACTCTATATGAATGCCTCCGGCGGTGTACCGGGATATGCAATGAACCAAGAGTGACATGTATGAAAGAATTATGAATGGTGGATTTGCCACAAATACTATGTCAACTACATGATCATGCTAAACAATATGACAATGATGAACGTGTCATGATAAACGGGATGGTGGAAAGTTGCATGGCAATATATCTCGGAATGGCTATGGAAATGCCATAATAGGTAGGTATGGTGGCTGTTTTGAGGAAGATATAAGGAGGTTTATGTGTGACAGAGCGTATCATATCACGGGGTTTGGATGCACCGGCGAAGTTTGCACCAACTCTCAATGTGAGAAAGGGAAATGCACGGTACCGAAGAGGCTAGCAATGATGGAAAGGTGAGAGTGCGTATAATCCATGGAATCAACATTAGTCATAAAGAACTCACATACTTATTGCAAAAATCTATAAGTCATCAAAAACCAAGCACTACGTGCATGCTCCTAGGGGGATAGATTGGTAGGAAAAGACCATCGCTCGTCCCCGACCGCCACTCATAAGGAGGACAATCAAAGAACACCTCATGTTTCAAATTTGTTACATAACGTTTACCATACATGCATGCTACGGGACTTGCAAACTTCAACACAAGTATTTCTCAATTTCACAACTACTCAACTAGCACAACTTTAATATCACTACCTCCATATCTCAAAACAATCATCAAGCATCAAACTTCTCTTAGTATTCAAAACAATCATAAGAAAGTTTTTACTAATCTTGAATACCTAGCATATTATGATTATTTAAGAAAATTACCATGCTATTTAAGACTCTAAAAAAATCTAAGTGAAGCATGAGAGATCAATATTTTCTATAAAACAAATCCACCACTGTGCTCTAAAAGATATAAGTGAAGTACTGTCGGCGTTCTGGGAATGGGGGGTCCCCAGACTTGCCTGCCTGCGGCGTGGCTCAAAAGGGGGCCCAGCGCGGCCCATCTTCATCAACACAGACCCAAGACCCTCGCGAGGGGCCAAGCCTCGCGGGGCGGACGACACGGAGCTTCCTCAGGCACGGCCTCATCAGGCTGGCTCGCGAGGAGGCGGAGAGATCAAGGCGGGGTACCTCACGAGGTGCCCGTGACGCAAGCCATGACGACCAAAGGCGCCAGGCGGGCGCCAGCCGCGTAGTGTCCTCCTTTCCTCTTTGGTGCAAAGGGAGCAAGCGCAGGCGAGAGCATCAAGCAAAGGCACCCGTTTCGGTGCAACGAGACCAAGACCAGTCCAACGGCAGGGAGGAAGTCATTGTGGAGCCCAAGCCAACATCACCACCAGAGCCTTTGGCAGGCTAGGACCAACTTTAGTCAGGATAAGTGTACCAGATGTTCCCCTTCAAAATGGCCAATTGTTGGCGCCCTTCCCGCTCAATATTTGGGGAAGAGGCCCAGGGCCTTTGCCTATAAATAGGACTAACCACCCACAGGTTAGTGGGGATCGTAATCAAGAGATCGGATCGCAATCGGATCGGAGAGAGAATCGAGAAGAGAGAGAGAGAGAGAGAGAGAAGGGTGACTGAACTCCTCCTAGCAGTTCATCCCCTCAGCCAAGAACAGACCCTCGCGAGGCTGTTCTTCCTTGTACTGCTCATCATCATCAGCCCAAGAGGCAATCCACCACACCACACACTGGAGTAGGGTATTACACCACAACGGTGGCCCGAACCAGTATAAACCCTGTGTCTCTTGTGCTGTTCTTTCCATAGCTTAGATCTTAGCGAGGCGGAGGGGTGCAGGTAGGTAGCAGGCGAAATCTCCGCCCGCACCCCAGTGTTCGAACCTCAAGGGTCTGCCGGAACCCGAAATCCGACATTTGGCATGCCAGGTAGGGGTGCGCCGGAATTCGTCTTCCACCACCCCGTTCTCCTCTGACCATCGCGCCCATGTCTGACGCTCGTCGGGCCCGCGCCGAGCGCCGGGCCACTCTCGCTTCCCGCGTCGCCCAGACGGCTCCTGTCGGCGGGCGTCCTCGCCGTTCCCCGTCACCTGCTGTCAATGCCGCCACCGGCCCGGCGGGGGACGAGCAGCAAGCGCCGTCTCAGCACCCGTCCGTGCGGCAAGACGGCCACACCGCTACTCCCTCGCTCACCCCAGCTGGTTCTTCGTCCCGCGCGCTCCATGCACCCATGGAGGCTCGAGCTGCGCTCATCGCGGCAAACAAGCTCCTGCGCTGCCGTCCAGTCGACGACGCCTACGAAGAGTGGCTTGACCGCGTCGCCGAGCTCGTCCGCGCCGCAGGGGGCTCTCCTGCACCATCCGTTCCGCTGCACCGCACCCCGCCCCACGCGGGCGACGAAGCTCCGGGGGCGCCCCAGCCGCCTCCTCCTCAAGAAGGCGCCATGGCTCCAAGGCACGTGGCCCCTGGGCGGAACCCGCTGCGTCAGGTGCCAGCGCGGCAAGAGCAGAGCTGCCAAGAAGTCCCTCGCCCGCAAGAAGCTGCCCGGGCGCTCCCTGCTCCAGCACGTCGTGACCATGCTCCTGCTCCCGCACGTCAAGACCCCGCGCTGCTCCCAGCTGCAGCGCGTGGGGACATGCTGTTGGGGAACGTAGTAATTTCAAAATTTTCCTACGCACACGCAAGATCATGGTGATGCATAGCAACGAGGGGAGAGTATGATCTACGTACCCTTGTAGATCGCAACGGAAGCGTTGACACAACGTTGAGGAAGTAGTCGTACGTCTTCTTCCCGATCCGACCGATCCAAGCACCGTTACTCCGGCACCTCCTAGTTCTTAGCACACGTTCAGCTTGATGACGATCCTCGGGCTCCGATCCAGCAAAGCGTCGAGGATGAGTTCCGTCAGCACGACGGCGTGGTGACGATCTTGATGTACTACCGACGCAGGGCTTCGCCTAAGCACTGCAACAATATGACCGAGGTAGAATATGGTGGCAGGGGGCACCGCACACGGCTAAGGAACGATCTCAATGATCAATTGTGTGTCTAGAGGTGCCCCCTGTCCCCGTATATAAAGAGGCAAAGGAGGAGAGGTGCGGCCAGACCCTTGGTGCGCCAGGAGGAGTCCTACTCCTACCGGGAGTAGGACTCCCCCCTCCAATCCTATTCCAACTAGGATTCTCCAAAAGGAAAAGAGAAAGAGGGGGGCCGGCCCCTTCTCCTAGTCCTAATAGGACTAGGGAAGGGGGGAGGCGCGCAGCCCTATGTGGGCAGCCCTTTCACCTTTCCACCAAGGCCCATGTTGGCCCATTTGGCTCCCGGGGGGTTCCGGTAACCCTCCCGGTATTCCGGTAAAATCCCGATTTCACCCGGAACACTTCCGATGTCCAAACATAGGCTTCCAATATATCAATCTTTACGTCTCGACCATTTCGAGACTCCTCGTCATGTCCGTGATCATATCCGGGACTCCGAACAACCTTCGGTACATCAAAATGCATAAACTCATAATAACTGTCATCGTAACGTTAAGCGTGCGGACCCTACGGTTCGAGAACAATGTAGACATGACCGAGACACATCTCCGGTCAATAACCAATAGCGGGACCTGGATGCCCATATTGGCTCCCACATATTCTATGAAGATCTTTATCGATCAGACCGCATAACAACATACGTTGTTCCCTTTGTCATCGGTATGTTACTTGCCCGAGATTCGATCGTCGGTATCCAATACCTAGTTCAATCTCGTTACCGGCAAGTCTCTTTAATCGTTCCGTAATACATCATCCCGCAACTAACTTATTAGTTGCAATGCTTGCAAGGCTTAAGTGATGTGCATTACCGAGAGGGCCCAGAGATACCTCTCCGACGATCGGAGTGACAAATCCTATTCTCGAAATACACCAACCCAACATCTACCATTGGAGACACCTGTAGTACTCCTTTATAATCACCCAGTTACGTTGTGACGTTTGGTAGCACCCAAAGTGTTCCTCCAGCAAACGGGAGTTGCATAATCTCATAGTCATAGGAACATGTATAAGTCATGGATAAAGCAATAGCAACATACTAAACGATCGGGTGCTAAGCTAATAGAATGGGTCATGTCAATCAGATCATTCAACTAATGATGTGACCTCGTTAATCAAATAACAACTCTTTGTTCATGGTTAGGAAACATAACCATCTTTGATTAACGAGCTAGTCTAGTAGAGGCATACTAGTGACACTCTGTTTGTCTATGTATTCACACATGTATTATGTTTCCAGTTAATACAATTCTAGCATGAATAATAAACCTTTATCATGATATAAGGAAATAAATAATAACTTTATTATTGCCTCTAGGGCATATTTCCTTCAGTCTCCCACTTGCACTAGAGTCAATAATCTAGATTACACTGTAATGATCCTAACACCCATGGAGTCTTGGTGTTGATCATGTTTTGCTCGTGGAAGAGGCTTAGTCAACGGGTCTGCAACATTCAGATCCGTATGTATCTTGCAAATCTCTATGTCTCCCACCTGGACTAGATCCCGGATGGAGTTGAAGCGTCTCTTGATGTGTTTGGTCCTTTTTGTGAAATCTGGATTCCTTTGCCAAGGCAATTGCACCAGTATTGTCACAAAAGATTTTCATTGGACCCGATGCACTAGGTATGACACCTAGATCGGATATGAACTCCTTCATCCAGACTCCTTCGTTCGCTGCTTCCGAAGCAGCTATATACTCCGCTTCACATGTAGATCCCGCTACGACGCTTTGTTTAGAACTGCACCAACTGACAGCTCCACCGTTTAATGTAAACACGTATCCGGTTTGCGATTTAGAATCGTCCGGATCAGTGTCAAAGCTTGCATCAACGTAACCTCTTACGGTGAGCTCTTTGTCACCTCCATATATGAGAAACATATCCTTAGTCCTTTTCAGGTATTTCAGGATGTTCTTGACCGCTGTCCAGTGATCCACTCCTGGATTACTTTGGTACCTCCCTGCTAAACTTATAGCAAGGCACACATCAGGTCTAGTACACAGCATTGCATACATGATAGAGCCTATGGCTGAAGCATAGGGAACATCTTTCATTTTCTCTCTATCTTCTGAAGTGGTCGGGCTTTGAGTCTTACTCAATCTCACACCTTGTAACACAGGCAAGAACCCTTTCTTTGTTTGATCCATTTTGAACTTCTTCAAAATCTTTTCAAGGTATGTGCTTTGTGAAAGTCCAATTAAGCGTCTTGATCTATCTCTATAGATCTTTATGCCTAATATGTAAGCAGCTTCACCGAGGTCTTTCATTGAAAAACTTTTATTCAAGTATCCCTTTATGCTATCCAGAAATTCTATATCATTTCCAATCAGTAATATGTCATCCACATATAATATTAGAAATGCTACAGAGCTCCCACTCACTTTCTTGTAAATACAGGCTTCTCCGAAAGTCTGTATAAAACCAAATGCTTTGATCACACTATCAAAGCGTTTATTCCAACTCCGAGAGGCTTGCACCAGTCCATAAATGGATCGCTGGAGCTTGCACACTTTGTTAGCTCCCTTTGGATCGACAAAACCTTCCGGTTGCATCATATACAACTCTTCTTCCAGAAAACCATTCAGGAATGTAGTTTTGACATCCATCTGCCAAATTTCATAATCATAAAATGCGGCAATTGCTAACATGATTCGGACAGACTTAAGCATCGCTACGGGTGAGAAAGTCTCATCGTAGTCAATCCCTTGAACTTGTCGAAAACCTTTTGCGACAAGTCGAGCTTTGTAGACATTAACATTACCATCAGCGTCAGTCTTCTTCTTAAAGATCCATTTATTCTCAATTGCTTGCCGATCATCGGGCAAGTCAACCAAAGTCCATACTTTGTTCTCATACATGGATCCCATCTCAGATTTCATGGCTTCAAGCCACTTTGCGGAATCTGGGCTCACCATCGCTTCTTCATAGTTCGTAGGTTCATCATGATCTAGTAGCATGACTTCCAGAACAGGATTTCTGTACCACTCTGGTGGGGATCTCACTCTGGTTGATCTACGAGGTTCAGTAGTATCTTGATCTAAAGTTTCATGATCATCATCATTAGCTTCCTCACTTATTGGAGTAGGTGTCGCAGAAACAGTTTTCTGTGATGTTCTACTTTCTAATAAGGGAGTAGGTACAGTTACCTCGTCAAGTTCTACTTTCCTCCCACTCACTTCTTTCGAGAGAAACTCCTTCTCTAGGAAGTTTCCGAACTTAGCAACAAAAGTCTTGCCTTCGGATCTGTGATAGAAGGTGTATCCAATAGTTTCCTTTGGATATCCTATGAAGACACATTTTTCCGATTTGGGTTCGAGCTTATCAGGTTGAAGCTTTTTCACATAAGCATCGCAGCCCCAAACTTTAAGAAACGACAACTTTGGTTTCTTGCCAAACCATAGTTCATAAGGCGTCGTCTCAACGGATTTTGATGGTGCCCTATTTAACGTGAATGTGGCCGTCTCTAAAGCATAACCCCAAAATGATAGCGGTAAATCAGTAAGAGACATCATAGATCGTACCATATCTAGTAAAGTACGATTACGACGTTCGGACACACCATTACGCTGTGGCGTTCCGGGTGGCGTGAGTTGCGAAACTATTCCACAATTTTTCAAATGTACACCAAACTCGTAACTCAAATATTCTCCTCCATGATCAGATCGTAGAAATTTTATTTTCTTGTTACTATGATTTTCAACTTCACTCTGAAATTCTTTAAACTTTTCAAATGTTTCAGACTTGTGTTTCATTAAGTAGATATACCCATATCTGCTTAAGTCATCTGTGAAGGTGAGAAAATAACGATATCCGCCACGAGCCTCAATATTCATCGGTCCACATACATCGGTATGTATGATTTCCAACAAATCTGTTGCTCTCTCCATAGTACCGGAGAACGGTGTTTTAGTCATCTTGCCCATGAGGCACGGTTCGCAAGTACCAAGTGATTCATAATCAAGTGGTTCCAAAAGTCCATCAGTATGGAGTTTCTTCATACGCTTTACACCGATATGACCTAAACGATAGTGCCACAAATAAGTTGCACTTTCATTATCAACTCTGCATCTTTTGGCTTCAACATTATGAATATGTGTGTCACTACTATCGAGATTCATCAAAAATAGACCACTCTTCAAAGGTGCATGACCATAAAAGATATTACTCATATAAATAGAACAACCATTATTCTCTGACTTAAATGAATAACCGTCTCGCATTAAACAAGATCCAGATATAATGTTCATGCTCAACGCTGGCACCAAATAACAATTATTTAGGTCTAATATTAATCCCGAAGGTAGATGTAGAGGTAGCGTGCCGACCGCGATCACATCGACTTTGGAACCGTTTCCCACGCGCATCGTCACCTCATCCTTTGCTAGTGTCCGCTTATTCTGTAGTCCCTGTTTCGAGTTGCAAATATTAGCAACAGAACCAGTATCAAATACCCAGGTGCTACTGCGAGCATTAGTAAGGTAAACATCAATAACATGTATATCACATATACCTTTGTTCACCTTGCCATCCTTCTTATCCGCCAAATACTTGAGGCAGTTCCGCTTCTAGTGACCAGTCTGCTTGCAGTAGAAGCACTCAGTTTCAGGCTTAGGTCCAGACTTGGGTTTCTTCTCTTGAGCAGCAACTTGCTTGCTGTTCTTCTTGAAGTTCCCCTTCTTCTTCCCTTTGCCCTTTTTCTTGAAACTAGTGGTTTTGTTAACCATCAACACTTGATGCTCCTTCTTGATTTCTACCTCCGCAGCTTTCAGCATTGCGAAGAGCTCGGGAATAGTCTTGTTCATCCCTTGCATATTATAGTTCATCACG